>NW_026080373.1:1491-3087 GCF_006386435.1 Epinephelus moara | reverse complement strand
GCGAGCTCTTGCATCTGATAGGGGCGTCGCCCATTGGGGGGGACAAAATGCCTCTATAGCGCCCCCTTGAAATTTTCAAAACCCCCTCCCCATAGGGGTTTTTTTGGAGTTGGAACGTGAAAATTGGTACACATGTGTATGTTGTACAGATGCACATAAAAGTCTCTGGCACCAATGGTCTACTCCAAACAGGAAGTCGGCCATTTTGATTTTGACTTGTCATTTTGGCGTGATTTTCACATGTTGTATTTTAACGAACTAGTCCTAGGGATTTCATCCAATCGACTTCAAATTTTTTACAGATCTTCCAGAGACCACGCTGATAAAAAGTTATTAAAAGCTTTTCTCTATGTCAAGGGGCGTGGCCGCTGTGGCGCTGCCCTCGTCACCAAATACATTCGGCTTTTTTTTTTTTTTTTTTTTCTACTTGTCTGCATTGGTCTTCATAGCTTAGCGCCACAAAAGGGTGTAAGCTTCTTGTGAAGATTGATGCACTGTTAATCTTGCAGTCAAGTATTTTATACCCATAATGCGTGGTTGTGACCGTCACCCACCCTCCCTGGAGACTAGCCTAACAGCCTTTATTGGAAAAACTTCCTAATATGAGCCAGAGAGGGTCGTGATACACCAAAGTGTGTCAAGGGAAAAGTAAGGAAACAAGCAAGGGGGAGGGGGCAGGTGCTTAAGTCCTGAGTTATATAGTGACAGTGCATGCGGAGAAGAAGGAGGAAAAACAAACAAACAAATAAACAAACAAACAACAACAAAAAAAACAAAAAACGGGAGAAACAGGCAGTGTAGCTGATGTATTGTGGCCTTGAGGTGGTTGTGCTCCATGCAGATTATCAAAAATAAACATATACATGTCTACTATACTGTACTGAAAAACAAAAACAAAAGAGAAGTCTATATTGAACACCAAAAATGTGAGAGTCTTGGTGGAGGGGGAAAGCCCGATTGTAGAGAAGAGTTGCCAGCGCGGTGTGGTAGGTTTGAGAAGCAAGTGGGCCCCTTTGGAGTGATCCCATCGGTTCTTTGCGATGCGTCACGGAGCTGAAGTATCGAACATGCATGCGTGTATTTGAACCCTCCCAATGTGTTTATGAAAACCATCACCAGGGTCCAGAGCCAGCCCTGCGGGGGAAGGGGGGCGGTATGGCACCCCAAGACCACAGGAGCGCCCAGACCCCAAGACAAGGGAGCCGGAGAGGCCGCAGGACACCACGCAGGCCCAAGGACCCGGGGCAGCAATGGCCGGCACCCCCAGAGAGCCAGAGACACACCCCAGACAGGCGGGGCAGGAGGGTCCGCCCACCCACCACCCAACGCGGACCGCCCCCACCCCCCCACCACCACCACCACCCGGGGGCGGGTGGTGGTGGTGGTGGGGGCGCCCCTGGTCCCCGGCGCATCGGGAACCAGGGGACCGCGAAGGGCCACCCGCCCGAACCCCCCAGGACCGGCCCCCACCAACACACAGGAGAGAGCGGCCCGCCACGAGCAGTTACTCCCCCATCGGGACCCCCTAGCAGAGGGCCCAAAAACCACAGCCGGTCAGGAGGCAGAACCCTGGCAGGAACCCACAGAGCCCCCAGG
>NW_026080373.1:0-1453 GCF_006386435.1 Epinephelus moara | reverse complement strand
TGCAGCGTCAGGCCCCCGCAATGGTCCCGACCTGGGCCACACCGCCCGCAGCAAATCAACCCCCAGCAGAAGGACGAGGCGCGCCACCAGGGTGCACGGACGACGGGCCCCACCCAGCCCCCCCGAACCCCGACGCGCAGGAGCACAGGCCAACCCGCAACCCCGCCAGTACCCCCCCAGACCGCCACAGACCCAAAGCCGGACCCCCAGCCCATCCGACCCGCCCCCCACCGCCGGCCGCACACAAACGGGCAGGCCCAGACTGCGCAGCACCAGAACACCCCCCGCGGGCAGCACCCAGCCCCCACCCTTTAAGTTTAAACAGACCGCATGTGCGAGCCGCTGGCGGTGGATAAACAGGAAACAGCTGATAGCAGGAATTAGCGAGCAGCTAGCCTCGCGTCACCAGGCTCTTCACGTACAGCGAAGAGCCTGGTTTCCATTCACTCTGAATTTTGTCTGGATTCTGATTCTGGTCTAGAGAGCGGATCCGGAATTCACCAAATTCACCAAACTAAAAGTGTTCACCAAAGTAAAACTTTAAATTCTGGCGCACCATTGATTTACAATAAAAGAAAAAGGTTAACTTGATGGCTTGGGGCTTTTTCTTGTGAATTATATTCTTTAAATTAAAAAGTTTCACCGCATTTTTATTAGCTTGGTGCTTTTATTTTGATGGAAAGGCGCATCCATCGAATTCCGGATCCTGTCTCTCTCACCCTGGTTTCGGCCACTAAACGGCCCCAGAATAGCGAGCAGCTAGTAGCAAGAGGGAAACGCAAACCTGACAGACACTGTAAAGATGAGCCGCCACCTGACTAGCTGCGGCTGCCCCCCCATGTCACTGTTTACGTCACAAGCTGAGCTACATGTTTTGTTACTTGCTCACGCCCCCCATTTCCCCGAAAAAGGCGCATTCTGTATAAACAAAAGTAGGTAGGCTGCAATTTTCCGTCCTCCCCGATTTAGTTTTTATACTGCCAATGCTGAAAAAAGACTGATTGGGCTTTCCTGTAAATTTGCACAATTCCTATCTAAAAAGGGCTTATGTTGTCACAGCGAAGCTGACCTTTGACCTTTTGGATAAAAACGTCATCTCTTCATCATTTCATCCTATTAGACATATGCATAAAGTTTTGTAATAATTAGTATATGAATTCTTGAGTTATGGCCAAAAACATATTTTGTGAGGTCACACTGACCGTGACCTTTGAACATTAACCACAGAATTCTAATAAGTTTATTCTTCAGTTCAGTTGACCTCTGTGTCAAATTTAAAGCCACAGTGTGTAGGAATTTCTCCCATCTACCGTTGAAATCATATATTGCATACAAACGGATACCGCTGTGTACCAAAAAGCTATGATAACATTGATGAAACCATGTATCTGACACTTCATGGAGTATTCACAAGACGAGTAGAGGGATGAGGTGTGTGAGGTTGAGCCACTTG
>NW_026080372.1:0-2524 GCF_006386435.1 Epinephelus moara | reverse complement strand
TCCCCAATATAAAATCACATGCTGCTCTTTCCAGCAAACAAGCTCTGGTAAGAAGCGTTTAGCAGCATTCTTGGATCAAGTATACAGTACCAATAAAGTACTTTATAGAAATAACCTTCGAGAATAATCCGAGTAAGACTTGTCAGTAACCGTACTCATGATGAAGCAAAGTCCTCATTTCAGTAGCTGTATTCAAGGGGACTGCCCCTTTTTGCGATGGCCCCAGTAGTCCATGAATATCCCATTCGACTAAAAGCCCATTTGTATAACAGGACACTATCCTGAAATGAAATGCCCATGGCCCCAAATGGCTATTTCTCCAGTGGCACTCTCCAGCACAGGAGCACATGGCTAATTATTATGTAGAATGATGTCATTGGACCTTTCGACTGGGGTGACTGTACCTCTTATTGGCTAGTACTTTGTTGGTTGGTTTGCTGAGATTGGTTAAGGTTAAGGTATTAAGAATATCAGGCTAAGCCAGTCAGAGGCAGAGTAGGGTGAGTAATGCTTTTGCCATTGTAGAAAGGTCCAGTCACTATTTAGCTGTGTGCTCCTGTTTGTGAGACCGTGTAGCCTATCTTCAGAAAGATGGCCCTTCTTTGCAATGCACGTTTGTGTTCAGGATAATGAGCTGTCATCCAAATGGGCTTTCTATCCAAAGGGACATTTTATGGACTATTGAGCCTTTTAAATTATTGATCATCAGAACAATGGTATGACACTGTATTCCATCTCTTACTGTTGAGATCAAAAATGATCTGAGGCTCAATCTTGATTATTCTGCAAATAGTTTTCTAATAAATTAGAAATAAAGCAATTTCTAATCAACCCATACCAGTTCCAGGTTACAATTAACATCTTCTGGTTAGGTCCCACTCATTTCCAATTTAAACTCCACCCAGTTCTGCTTTATGGATCTGGAAGTGGGTTAGTACGGATATGAGTACAGATGATAATATAGTTGATTTAAAACAGATACAGATAATGGTTGGTAAACCAGTGTCTGCGACTTGCACAAAATGACAGAGAGCTGAAGTACACTAATGTCACTTAGTGGACCAAATCCACAGCTAAAAGGCAAATGAACATTTGACTAACATTAGCCAAAAGAGAAAGAAATAAGCACAACTAACAGGACGGTTAGCTTGTTGTGTACCTGATGGATGTAATCAGGCCATTGTTTGCTAAATGTTAGCTGTGGCTACTTGATAAAATGATTTTAGCTTCATATTGGATATTAGCTATTATATGATTATATGTCAGGGTTATGTTTCTGTTTGTCTGTTTCCCTTGTGGTTGCATTTCATGCTAACGTTACAAATTTTGAGTTGAAAAAGTTTCAGCTTGAAAATTTGTGGTTATTCTGAGTGATGACCCCCCAAGCAGAAAGGAAAGGAGGAGATTACTTAAATGAAAGTCTCAGCTTCCTTGACAGAAAATGACTGAATGACAGAAAATGAAAAGACTGGTTGATATTAATTTCATCAGTGTGTTAGAAAATTAATTTCTATTAATAGATCTGATGTGGGGGTTGTCTTGTTTTTTTAATGCACACTGGCACCTTCTTTTACGTTCTAAGTATACATCTTGATCATTGAAAAGCTGGTTTGTGTAACTCAAAAAAATAGTATTGAGAAGAAACAGAATACGTCACAAGTGCTATCATTAAACATTTATTGACTAGAGCTAAAAAACACTACAAGCATTTACTCAAGTACTGTACTTAAGTACACATTTTGAGTACCTGTACTTTTCATTCCATTCTCCTTCCATTTTATGTGACTTCCTACTTGAACTTAACTACAGTGCCCCCCCAGACAGGCTTTAAATCTTGGGGTCGCACGCCAAAACACCCAGAACCCCCTTCCAAAAACAGGCAACAGCAATTGTAACAAACTTACAGGGTAATCAAGGAATGGACACATAATTTTGAGGGAGCCAACAACCGGTTTTATACATCTGAAGAACTTCTATTAATTACAAATAAACACAAGAAATGTGTGCTCTAGAGAAAGGATCAGCACGCAGTGAATAACCTCCTAAGCCCTGTGATAAGCTATTATGGCAAGGCTTAACTATACAGACCAGTGAGCAGTGATAACTAACGTGTCTTTGGGGTCATCGGGTGGGAACCGCCTTTCACCAATGTTTTGTCTAGATGGTCCCACGACACCTCCAGGAGGCTAGACAGTGATCTCTAGCATCCCAGAGACACTCCCCTAATGCCAGCTCTCACTGCTCCCTGCACCGACCCAACAACCTCCTTTACCTTACTTACACATGGCTTTCTCAGCCCAAACAACACTGCCACCTTCAACAATCCTAGGCTCCATTTATGTGAGCTCCAGGTAGTGAACATGCCGATACTACCTTTCCTAGCACGTTCACCATACCCTATTTCACATGCTACATATCATAACTCCAATATAAGCTAAAGTTAAAGGAGGCAGAGAAGATAAACTCAGAGGCTTTCTCAGCCCAAACAGCACCGCCACCTTCAAACAAACCCAGGCTCCGTTTA
>NW_026080371.1:1432-2905 GCF_006386435.1 Epinephelus moara | reverse complement strand
ACAGTCAGATCAGTATCAGGCCTGAAGGAGGCCTTGAGGTCAGGCTGCTCCACCTCTGTTGTTGTTATGTTTCATTGTTGGTCTCCCAACTCGACGGAGGGTGCACAGCTGCCCAGATAAGGGGGCATTGGCTGGCTCTGTTGCCATAGCTCCCAAAGTTAGGAGGAAGAAATATTGCCCTGTGCCCTAGACTCAGTAGAGACTTAGAGTCTCTTCTTATACATGTGTAGCTGCATGACCAGGGAGACAGGTGAGGTGATTTAGAGCGAGCAAGGTGAGCATACCTGTTTGTTTAAAATCAGTGACCAACAGAATCTTCACACGTTCATAGACTGGTACAGAATAACCTTATTTTGTAACATGTTGTGACTCTTTAGGGAAAACTGTTGGGGTGATGAACAAGGTTTAAACAAGGACACCCTCAGAAACTCTGGACAGCAGACTATGTGTTACACTCTGTATGTTCAACTGTGATTCTCCTCAGCCGAGCCTTCATTAAATACTGTGTGTAATCTATCAAAGTCACTGGCAGTGTTTTCACTCTCACTGTTGACTGGTGTTTACCTGATGAAGCTCAAAAGAACAGTTCCAAACTGATTCTTTAAATACTTCATCAAACTTAATACCACTGCCATATTGTATAGAGACATGAAGCTAAAGCCAGTAGCCAGTTAGCTTAGCTTAGGACACAGCCTGGAGGCAGAGGGAAACAGGTAGCCTGTTAAATGTTGGATGTATTTCTTATGTATGTTTGGATTTTTGGTTACATACATTTCAGTAAAACTACTGTCTGTAGAAAATGAACATCATGGAATGTAAGTTGTCATAACTTTTTCAAATGGGATAAGAATGAAAGTGTATAAAAATATATGAAATATGCCAGTGTTTTAGTGTGAATATGTAGTGTGTGCTTGGTGAGGTTACTGTCAGCTCTGTGTTCAGTGGTCTGTGTCAGAGTCTCTTCCTCTTCAGCAGCTGCAGTCGGTTCCTGCTGTAACAGCTCAGTGTCTCTGCAGTCTGACTGAGGGAGGTTTTTGTACGGCCATAAATCACTGTGTTAACACCCAAGCACTGCTGATGTAGTGTAGACTCTGACAGTAATAAACTGCTGCATCTTCAGTCTGAACTCCACTGATGGTCAAAGTGAAGTCAGAGCTGCTTCCACTGCCACTAAACCGAGCTGGTGTTCCTGATTCACGTGTGCTCACATATGATATCAGGAGCTTTGGAGTCTGTCCAGATTTCCATTGATACCAGAACATATAATCTCCATTACTATTTCTATATGATACCAGAACATATAATCTCCATTACTATTTCTATAAACAGCTTGGCTGGTCTTACAGGTGAGAGTGACAGTGGATCCTGGAGTAAATGTCACCACTGGAGGCTGAGTCACAGTCACCTGAGCGCTGCATCCTGCAGACAAAAACAAATCATTCATTTATCAGCAGAAATCAATGAGAGAAAAGG
>NW_026080371.1:0-874 GCF_006386435.1 Epinephelus moara | reverse complement strand
AGAAGATAAATATTGTAACAACAGTTGTGTTGATACAAGGATGAGTTTCAATGAGAGGTGAAGAGAGCAACATTGATGGAAAATGGAGGACAATGTGTGCAGCTCAGCATGAAGATGTGAGTCTATTCTTAATAACTGTGCTGCTGTTTGTGAAGGTGTTTGTGCTGTATTGAAACCCTCAGTCTTGGTCAGTGAAGGTCGTGGGAGACAGTTGGGCCTAAAGTCACAGTCAGATCAGTATCAGGCCTGAAGGAGGCCTCGAGGTCAGGCTGCTCCACCTCTGCTGTAGTTATGTTTCTCTGTGTTACACTCTGTATGTTCAACTGTGATTCTCCTCAGTCGAGCCTTCATTAAATACTGTGTGTAATCTATCAAAGTCTCTGGCAGTGTTTTCACTCTCACTGTTGACTGGTGTTTACCTGATCAAGCTCAAAAGAACAGTTCCAAACTGATTCTTTAAATACTTGATCAAACTTAATACCACTGCCATATTGTATAGAGACATGAAGCTAAAGCCAGTAGCCAGTTAGCTTAGCTGGAAGGAGGGGGACAAAGGGGACATGTCCCCAGGCAAGGACATCTTCAAAACTCACTATTTCATTTCTGGATTATTTGATCTGTCCAAAACTGAGGTCTCTAATGGTAACGTGGCGATGTCACAAAAAAGAGAGAATTCAGAAAAATATTGTTTCTGGTCATGAAATGTTTTTGCGCACAGACGTCCCCTGTAAATCCACAACACAATGAACACCATGGGATGTTGGCTTTCATAATAAACAGCTGTAAACAGATCTTAGCCTCCTCTCATTGGCTCCCTGTCAATGCAGCTCAGACTTTTATGGGCTTCTGATGACTTACAAAATGAAATGGGCCT
>NW_026080370.1:1914-2710 GCF_006386435.1 Epinephelus moara | reverse complement strand
CTTCAGCTGCTCAGGTAGAGAGGCTGTGTAGCCCGATGTGTTTTTTCGCTGATTCGGTTCTGCAGGTTCTGCTTTTTTGGTTCATAGTTTATGATTGACGTGCGATTTATTCGCGTTTAGAGGGAATAAATTTCCGTTATAACGGAAACGTGGGCACAGTTATCTAACGTTATACAAAATACACAGACTAACTAACTAACTAACTAACTAACTGATTGACTAACATAAACAACTGAAAATTGAAAAAAAATTAGCTTGCACCGTTAGCTCCGGTACGGGGAAGCATGAGGGAAAGCAGCTGACTGGAAGTCACGCACAAAAAAACGGAAGTTGATCACTATTTACTTCCGTGTTTGAAAATAAGGTGGATAAGCCGGCTGCCGACGCAACTCCTCCTCCATGAAAATATAATAAATAAAATACAATAATAAAAAACTACTACAAAATATTAACTGCCTTTGCCCCTTGCGTCGTGACGCGACACAAATCATGACGTGCTCGCGGAACCAGGAAATCCTCCGAATGCTAGACCGTCCCATTTCACAACGGTTGAGGCGGCGTTTGGAGGACGCTCCTGCATCCTGGAAGGACGCGGCCGCGAAGACTTCATCCTTCAAGCACGCAGACCCCGAATCGGGACATAGCTATAGTGTGTGTGCTTCCCCTCTACACTACACTTACTTGGCATTGCAATTACTGTTCGCGACCTACTTGTTACTCTAAAATGCTGCACTTGTTTTGCCTCGTGGCCCCTTGCCGTTTGTATTTGTGTTAGTGTACTGTATACATTTGCACC
>NW_026080370.1:0-1015 GCF_006386435.1 Epinephelus moara | reverse complement strand
ATAACAGTGCAAACTTCATAATACAGCCCGGTTCCCCGTAGTTAGCGTGTACCTCCAGGAGAGCTAGGCTGTACTTACACACTAAGGAGGGGATAACAGTGCAAACTTCATAATACAGCCCGGTTCTCCGTAGTTTGGCAGTACTCACAGGAGAGGTAGGCTATACCTAGACACTAGTTACAGGGAAATTAAGGTCTACTTAGACACTGATTACAGTTTGATGTGTACTGTATGTACTTCATGTACCTATCTATGTACTGTTTATGTTTTATGATGTTTTATTGTTGTAATTTTGGTTTGCTGCCTTCTTGGCCAGGGCTCCCTTGTAAAAGAGATGTCAATCTCAGTGGGACTCACCTGGTTAAATAAAGGATAAATGAAATAAATAAAAATTACTGTACTTACGGAGTATGGATGAGAGGAATAGTGCCTGTCATGTTTTTTCTGTGTAATCACATAATAAAAACATTTTATAACTCTGAATGACTCATTATTGTGGATTTATTACTGTATAGTTTGTGTTTTGCCCTTGGATGACAGTATGAGACTTCCATAGATGTGCATTTTAGAGAGGTAAGTTTGCTACCAGCCAGCCTGTTATTAGCCAATTTCCATACTGTATACCCATTTCCCAACATATTATTTTTCCAAACCATAATGAATAGTACATCTCTGGAATAGGGGTGAAATTTGCCTGCTGACCCTTCGAAAAAACAAGATTGTAACAATTGCAAAGAGCGAAAGGCTGTGCTCATATTGTACAGCAGACTATTTAATTTAATATACCTGGTACTTAAAATGATAGGTGGGGAAAAAAAGACCAGGAGGAGTTACACTGTAAGTCTGGGCAAAGTAGGACGTAATTGTACGGGAGTTACGCTCTAAGACGCAGCCTAGTTATACTGTAAAACACATGGAAAGTAGCGGGGGAAAGTGAGCAAGAGTTACTCTGTACTTCTGTGGAAGTTGGTGTAAAGTAGGACATAGTTTTCATAGTTTTATACAAACGGTGTCT
>NW_026080369.1:0-1299 GCF_006386435.1 Epinephelus moara | reverse complement strand
TTGCAGAGGCTGAGTGTTCTTCTCATCAATCCACACTCGAAGTGTTTTGGTGTCACATAACTCCATCTGAATATAGAGGTACTTTGCCGATGAATTATCTCTGGGCCTAAAAGAGAAGAAAAATGATGTAAATACTCACCTTTAACTTAGAATAAAAAGCTAAGACTCAAAGTAAGTGCATCACACTTACTGTGAAGAGCTGTTACTGTCAGCTAAAATGTTCCATTGGTATCCTGAATCCTCCATCCAATATTTGTAGTATCTAATAATATTACGGTGGAGAAGGCCTGACAATGTCCTTACTTCTTGAAGAGATTTCCTGATCCAAAGAAGAACAAGAATTAATCAATAAACAAAATACTTGCACAAATACTGCACATGCTACACTACACACTGTAACCTCACTGCTGCATACTTACTCTTCGCAGCAGACGATCTTTACAGCATAATCCATCTTTAGCTGTATATCTCTTGCTTTGTAAACACAACCGAAGGCTCCTCTGCCAAGGCACTCCATGGAATCAAATTCTGAGGTAAACCTGTTGAGAGTAACACTATTGTTTATGCAAAAAACACAGAGGTGTCTTCTTGATTATATATTGGTTATTGGGAGAGAGATTTAAGACCGCATCAGAATAAAATGCACATGCTACAATGCAAATATTTTTTTTCTTTTTTAACTAAACTTTAACTTAAACTAAACTAAGCACAAAAAGTATGAAAATTTGCGTTTGGTAGATTATTTCTTTGTTGTAATTATGTTTCTTGGCAATAAATCTTATACCCTTGGAAAGCCTGTTTATTTCCCATTTAAATGGTGCCACATTTGTAAGGAACATGCATTTGTGGGATGAGCAGCAGAGCTGAATATGTGGGTTGTGCCTATGAGAAATTTGCCAAATCTTCTCTGCCAATGCTAAACAGCTTTTTTTTGCTTTTGACTCTTGTTTGGTGGATTGGATGATTGAAGTCTGAGCAAACAAGACATATTGGCAATTTAACAATTTATTCATTTAAGAAAAAGGAGCCTCGGTAGCATGTGGAAGAACCATTCACAGCCACGACAGATAAACAGAACAGACAATAGGATTTTATTTATTTTTACACTACATTTTCACTGAAAGCTAACCGAATCCAACCCGAGCCCGAATACAATTTATACATTTTTGACCGAACCCGGCCCGACCCGTCGGGTACCGTCGGGACCCATCGGGACCCATCGGGCTCAGATCGGGTAGCTACATTCTAGTGTGTGTGTGTGTGTGTGTGTCCCCTATCTATAGGGGCCTATATGAATTT
>NW_026080368.1:0-1926 GCF_006386435.1 Epinephelus moara | reverse complement strand
ATTGTGAACGACATACTATACTATGACTTTTTTTTTCATGATTTTGGACTGCATACTATACTATGACTTTTTTCATGATTTTGGACCGCATACTATACGATGACTTTTTTCATGATTTTGGACCACATACTATACTATGACTTTTTTCATGATTTTGAAACACATACTATACTATGACTTTTTTTCATGATTTTGGACCACATACTATACTATGACTTTTTTTCATGATTTTGGACGACATACTATACTGTGACTTTTGTCATGATTTTGGACCACATACTATACCATGACTTTTTTTTCATGATTATGAACGACATACTATAATATGAATTTTTTTCATGATTTTGGACGACATGCTATAGTATGACTTTTTTTCATGATTGTGAACGACATACTATAATATGAATTTTTTTCATGATTTTGGACGACATGCTATAGTATGACTTTTTTTTCATGATTTTGGACCACATACTACTATGACTTTTTTTCATGATTTTGGACGACATACTATACTATGACTTTTTTATGGTTTTGGACGACATACTATACTATGACTTTTTTTCATTATTTTGGACAACATGCTATACTATGACTTTTTTTCATTATTTTGGACGACATACTATACTATGACTTTTTTTTCATGGTTTTTATGACATACTATACTATGACTTCTTCTCTGGACCCTTTGTGTTCCACTGTCTCGCAGGTTAACTCATATCGGAGCGGTGCCTGGATGGTGTGACCTGTGTGGTTGTGGTGCTGCCGTGGTCCTGCCAGATGCCTCCTGCTGCTGCTGTTATCATTAGTCATAGTTTTACTATTATTATACACATATGATTATTGTCACATACATATAATATCATATATTAATATATACCTACATCATATTGTACCCCAGTAGCCGTAATTGTTATTATAACATTACTTAAATGAATGTTGTTGTAAGCTACTCTCACTACTGTCATTACCTGCATCTCTCTCTCTCTCTCTCTCTGTCTCTCTCTGTCTCATTGTGTCATACGGATTACTGTTAATTTATTATGTTGATCTGTTCTGTACGACATCTATTGCACGTCTGTCCGTCCTGGAAGAGGGATGCCTCCTCAGTTGCTCTTCCTGAGGTTTCTACCAATTTTTTTCCCCCCGTTAAAGGGTTTTGTCACAGCGGTACCTGGATAGTGTGACGTGTGTGGTTGTGCTGCTGCCGTGGTCCTGCCTGATGCCTCCTGCTGCTGCTGTTATCATTTGTCATAGTTCTACTATTATTATACACATATGATTATTGTCACATACATATACTATCATATATTAATATTTCAATCAGGAGAGACACATTTTTATGGTAAAAGAATATTTATTGGCATGTGAACGAATGAATAAGAATGTGGGAAGTCTTTGGCGATTAGACCCCGTAGAGATGATTTAATTTAAGAAGGGTGATGAATCCATAGTTGAATCGGGAACCTCCCCACGGTCTAGATGCTGGTGGTGGTGAAGGTGGTGAAGATGGAGAAGTGCCGATGATCTGGATGAGTAGAGGAATGAGTCTTTGAGAGCTTGTCCTGGACTCTGGATACGATGGCTGGAGGTGACCGGGGTGGAGGAGGGTGTGAAGATTCTGCCTAAAATGATGGCTGACAGGAGCAGAAGAGAGAGCAGATATAAAATTTTGCAGTGGCATCCTGATTGGCAGAGAGATCGTGGCAAAGTGTGATTGGATAACTAGAGGAGTGAACACCCATAGTCAGCTGATTAGAGGGAGTAGTGAGAGTGGGATGGAGAAAAATGTGGAAGGGTGAGCATGAGAAAGGTCTTCCTGATTGAACTTACGCGAAGCTTCATATACCTACAACATATTGTACCACAATAGCCGTAATTTTTATTTTAATATTATAATTTAAATGTATGTTGTTGTAAGCTACTCTC
>NW_026080367.1:334-1176 GCF_006386435.1 Epinephelus moara | reverse complement strand
CAGCTGCCTGATAGCTGAAGCGTGTTTCAGGGCCTGGATTTCCCTCTTCACCCTCTGTTGCGTGACATCCTTGTGCCCCCTAACATGCTTCTCCAGATGGAGAAGGTAAGGGGAGCAGAGGGGGAAAGGACACGGCCCCGGGTCCACCGTGGTGCGGCCAGTAGCCAGATTGTTTAGTATGGCCCTCTCCTTGGGGTTCAGAAGTCCATGACTCTCCCTCAAGTGCTTTGATAGGGCTTTGAGCTCCTTCCCGCAAATGGGGCATTCCCCCGTGGTCTTGGTTTTTGTGATCTGTAAAAGTAAAGAAAGGAAAAATCATTCTGTGATGAGGGAACTGTCTCTGTCAGGTGCAACATCCCTCAGCAAGAGCACAAGTAAAAAGGAAAGGAAATTAAGAAAAAAATATAATTAACCCTCTATTACATGAAATATTACCTCAACATGATAAAAAATGTTTTGCATGTTTTCATTACTTAATATGTCTTAAATAACAAACATATTAAAAAAAATTCTTACAAAATGTTAAAGGGGGGGTCGTTGGTATGGCAACGCTATGCAATAGAGGGTTAATTAAAAGGAATTAAGAAAACAATATGAATAAAAGGGAATTAAGAAAACACTGAAAACAATATGAATAAAAGGGAATTAAGAAAACACTGTAGCGTCCGCCAGGACGTGTGGAAGGATGATGCGGTTATTCGGCAAACCACCATTTATTACTCCACAGTTCAGGTTACTGTTGGCCGTAACCACGCCAAAACAACCACAAAACAACAATTAACTCGAACCATGCACCGCTGCTCTCTCCTCCAGCTCGCTACACACACACACACACACACACA
>NW_026080367.1:0-251 GCF_006386435.1 Epinephelus moara | reverse complement strand
CACACACACACACACACACACACAAGCACTTGACGAGTGTGACCAAGGTGTGATCAGGAGTCGCTTCCAGACACACTGTCACCATAATTAACAGGTCTTTCTTTGTCAAAACGCGACCAAAAACATTAAAAACCTTTAAATCCATATATATCACTGTTTCATCAGTTAAGAACACACCCTTTACGGTAGGAGTTGTTGAATTAAGGTAGTTAGTTTAATAAAACTGTACTCTGTGTGTGTGTGTGTGTGTG
>NW_026080366.1:0-5046 GCF_006386435.1 Epinephelus moara | reverse complement strand
TGTTCTGTACGACATCTATTGCACGTCTGTCCGAGGGATCCCTCCTCAGTTGCTCTTCCTGAGGTTTCTACCGTTTTTTTTTTTCCCCCCGTTAAAGGGTTTTTTTTGGGGGGGGGAGTTTTTCCTTATCCGCTGTGAGGGTCCAAAGGACAGAGGGATGTTGTATGCTGTAAAGCCCTGTGAGGCAAATTGTGATTTGTGATATTGGGCTTTATAAATTTGATTGATTGACTTACACATACACACTCTCCCACACCCATCATTCAGTACTTACACATACACACTCTCCCACACCCATCATTCAGTACTCACACATAGTACTGATATCACTGACATTCACACCCCATATGTTATTCTTATTTAGTTATTTGCTAATTTGGTCTAATTTGGTTTGATTTGCTTCTAATAAAATATCTTTTGTTAACCGTTCATCATGGTGTGTCTCCCTTTTGTTATGGCCACTTGAGCCGGGATGTAACATGTAGGATGACTCACACGTAGGTGGCGAGGAAGATGAAGAGGACAAAGGCAGAGCAGAGGATGAAGAGGTGGAAGCTGAAAAAGGAAGTGGGTTGTGTGGTTTTCAAGGAGGAGTTGAGACAGGCTCTGGGTGTCCAGGAGGTGCTCCCAAATGACTGGACAACTACAGCTAATGTTATCAGAGAGACTGGTAGGAGAGTACTTGGTGTGTCATCTGGAAGGAAAGGTGATAAGGAGACCTGGTGGTGGAATGAGGAAGTGCAGGAGTGTATACAGAGAAAGAGGTTAGGTAAGAAGAAGTGGGACACTGAGAGGACTGAGGAGAGTAGACAGGAGTACAGGGAGATTCAGCATAAGGTGACGGTAGAGGTTTGCAAAGGACAAACAAAGGGTGTATGACGACTTGTATGATAGGTTGGACAGTAAGGAGGGAGAGACTAATTTATTTTATACAGGTTGGCAAGGCAGAGAGATAGAGATGGGAAGGATGTGCAGCAGGTTAGGGTGATTAAGGATAGAGATGGGAATGTATTGACAGGTGCCACAAGTGTGATGGGAAGATGGAAAGCGTACTTAAGAGTTGATGAATGAGGAAAGTGAGAGAGAACAAAGAGTAGAAAAGGTGACCATTGTGGAGCAGGAAGAAGCAAAGATGGTAAGGATCAAGTGAGGAGGGCACTGAAGAGGATGAAAAGTGGAAAGGCAGTTGGCCCTGATGATATACCCGTGGAGGTATGGAAGTGTCTAGGAGAGGTGGCAGTAGAGTTTTTGACTAGGTTTTTCAACAAAGTCTTAGAGAGTGAGAGAATGCCTGCGGAATGGAGGGGAAGTGCGCTGGTGCCGATTTTAATACTAAGGGAGACGTGCAGAGTTGTGGCAACTACAGAGGGATAAAGTTGATCAGCCATACAATGAAGCTATGGGAAAGAGTAGTGGAAGCTAGACTAAGAGCAGAACTGAGCATCTGTGAGCAGCAGTATGGTTTCGTGCCAAGAAAAAGAACTGCAGATGCAGTATTTGCTTTGAGGATGTTGATGGAGAAGTACAGAGAAGGTGAGAGGGAACTGCATTGTCTTTGTAGATCTAGAGAAAGCATATGACAGGGTGCCGAGAGAGGAGCTGTGGTATTGTATGAGGAAGTCTGGAGTGGCAAAGAAGTATGTTAGAGTGGTGCAGGACATGTATGAGAGCTGTAGGACAGTGATGGGGTGTGCTGTAGGTGTGACAGAGGAGTTTAAGGTGGAAGTGGGACTGCATCAAGGATCAGCTCTGAGCCCCTTCTTGTTTGCTATGGTGATGAACAAGATGACAGATGAGGTTAGACAGGAATCTCCATGGACATGATTTTTACAGATGACATTGTGATCTGTAGTGAGAGCAGGGAGTAGGTGGAGGAACATTTAGAAAGGTGGAGGTATGCCCTGGAAAGGAGAGGAATAAAGGTTAGTCGTAGCAAGACAATACGTGTGTGAATGAGAAGGACCCAAGCAGAACAGTGAGGTTACAGGCAGTAGAAATAAAGAAGGTGGAGGATTTTAGTAGTAGTTAGGGTCAACAGCCCAGAGCAATGGAGAGTGTGGAAAAGAGGTGAAGAAACGTGCGCAAGCAGGTCGGAATGGGTGGAGAAAAGTGTCAGGTGTGATAGAAGAGTACCAGCAAGGTTAAAAGGAAAGATGTACAAGACGGTGGTGAGACCACCGATGTTGTTTGGTTTAGAGACAGTGGCACTGAGGAAAAGACAGGAGGCAGAGCTGGAGGTAGCAGAGATGAAGATGTTGAGGTTCTCTTTGGGAGTGACGAGGATGGATAGGATCAGGAATGAGTACATCAGAGGGACAGCTCATGTTAGATGTTTTGGAGATAAAGTCAGAGAGGCCAGACTGAGATGGTTTGGACATGTTCAGAGGAGGGATAGTGAATATATCGGTAGAAGGATGCTGAGGTGGGAACTGCCAGGCAAGAGGCCTAGAAGAAGACCAAAGAAGAGATTTATGGATGTTGTGAAGGAGGATATGAAGTCATTTGGTGTGAGAGAAGAGGATGAAGAGGATAGGGTTATATGGAGGCATATGATTCGCTGTGGTGACCCCTAAAGAGAACACCCGAAAGAAGAAGAAGAATTCGCAATGTTATTAATCAGTATGATGTTTATTTGCATATGAAATGTGGTATACTTCCTTCAAACTATACCATAACGGTACCACTTTGGATTATGTTGTTACAGTGCTGGTATAGCAGCGAAAAGTGCACTAATTAAAAACAATAAATAATCTGTTGCTATTTATTTAATTTACAATCAATTAAATTAATTTTTACATCGATTTAGTCAAAATGATTTCCTCGTCTCCTTCATTATGGGACAGTGTCAGACCTAAATACAGTTCTTGAGTAAACAATATAATCTGCTGCACCAGGTTTAAAGTGTAAGAGCTGTAGAATGTGCAGCTGTCACGTTAGAAATAAACTATCAGCTTGGAGAGTGTAATAAGTGTTCAAATATGTATACTCACTTACGAATTTAAGCAATAAGTAATTTTTTGCCAGCATACCTCTCTTGCCATATTTGAAGCAATGGTGTTGCTTTTTGTTGTAACCATTTTATAATATTCTTTATAGGCAGAAGAAGGCAGCACACGTTCAGTCCTTTGTTGTGCTGTAGAAGAGTCAAATAACACCAAACCCTTTCGTGAATGGGAATGCACACATAGAGCCTGAGGAGTAAGAAAACCTGGTTAACAAACAGTTGATAACTGTTGTCATGATACACTGACTGGGGCTTTAGGCTTTGTTGAGCCAGTTAAAAAAGTTTAAAAGGACTGATGTCATCCACTGGTCCAATCCAGATGCTTTGAATGGACAAATCTCCACCTGTTTCTCACCCACACACACTTACACACCTACACACACACACACACACATACACACACACACACACACACATATGCACGCACACTCTAAGGGCAGGTAACAACAGACACAACATTTTCTTGAAACATGTTTTGTTACATAAGGGGCAGTACACATGCCGCATCTTTAGCTGCCTGGAAAATGCAAGGTCGGGCGCTAGGTGGCGTGCACTGTTAGTATCGATACTTTTGTAAATTAGTATTGTATCCGGATACAGTGTTTGAGTATCGATACTTTCAGAGTATCGATACTTTTGACAACCCTACCCTCGACGCAGAGTCACGCTCTCCCTCGTCTGCTCTGTACGAGCTGTATTACGTGATCATCGGCACTCTAATTTGGGGGCACGAATGGTCTAGAAAAGGCATCACTATTCACTCTGACAGCACAGCAGTAGTAGATGATATCATCAATAAAGGCCGTTCCCCAGCCATCATGCCATTCACCCGCAGACTCACTCTCATCTCCGCTCAGCATCAATTCATCCTCCATGCGTCTCACATTCCCGGTCACCACAACGCCATCGCTGACCCACTTTCCCGCTTCTCTTTCCAGAAATTCAGACGCTCGGCTCGAGACTCGGATGTCCATCCCACACCAATCCCACCGTTTTCAGTGACCATATTCAATTAAATCCTCATCTGGCAAATCTCACTTGCACCTCCCAAGAAGCCATCCTTAACAGTTTAGCACCAAGCACGTTATCTTCTTACCTCACCGGCTGGAACTCTTTCAAGAATTACCATGCCACTTATCGTCTACCATTTCCCTCTCTGGACGCCATGTCCATGTGCAACTTCATCACACACTGTCACACTGTAACAAAGATATCTGGCTGGTATCAATTTATTCCATAAATTATCCACCGGCCTCCCTTGTCAGTCAATCTCGCACTCTCACATCACCATGCTAATCAAAGGCTTACGAAAGCATGAACCAGCGCTGACAGCCAGACGCCTTCCTCTCACCTCCGATCTGCTCTGCCGCTGCATACGCACTCTGCGCTCCGGTTACATTTCTCCCACAGTCGACTTAACACTGGAATCAATGTTTCTACTCACTTTCTTCGGATTTCTGAGGTGCTCTGAATTTGTTCCAACCTCATCTGTCTACGATCCTTCCCGTCATCCCAGTCTATCCGACATCACCACTCACACTTCCGACTCGCTCATATTCACACTCCGTAGGACTAAAACCGATCAGTTGGGAGTATCCTTTCCCATCTACATCTTTCGCCTCAACTCCTTTCTCAGCCCGCACGAGCCACTGACCAGATACATCCACACCCGGTATTCCGCCTGCGCTTCACCACAAGATCCCCTCTTCCTCCCGGTATTCCGCCTGCGCTTCACCACAAGATCCCCTCTTCCTCACCGAAACAGGGAGGATGGCCAACCGTTTCTGGTTCCAGAAACACTTCCATAATATCCCAGGCGGAAAAAAAGTATACTTTAACATACTAAATTTAAGCACACTTAGTGTACTTCATAAGCACAAAATTATTGTACTCAAAGTGTGTTATTTTCGAGTACTAAAAACGTACTTAGTATACTAATGATATTTCATTATTGGTACTTAAGATATATTAAAATACAACTTAGTGTACTTGACTGTACTATTTTGAAACACCATTAAGATCAACTTAAATATACTTAAGTA
>NW_026080365.1:0-1119 GCF_006386435.1 Epinephelus moara | reverse complement strand
TTTGGACGACATGCTATACTATGACGTTTTTTTTGTAATCTTGGACGACATGCTATACTATGACGTTTTTTTTTTTCGTGATTTTGGACGACATGTTTTACTATGTTTTTTTTGTGATTTTGGACAACATGCTATACTATGACGTTTTTTTTTGTGATCTTGGACGACATGCTATACTATGACGTTTTTTCCGTGATTTTGGACGACATGCTATACTATGATGTTTTTTTCGTGATTTTGTACTACATGCTATACTATGATGTTTTTTCACGATTTTGGACGACATGCTATACTATGACGTTTTTTCCATGATTTTGGACGACATTCTATACTATGATGTATTTTCTTGATTTTGGACGACATGCTATACTATGACTTTTTTTCATGATTTTTGACGACAACGTTAACATTAGCATAGCTCTTACTCACCTACATGACACTGTAAATAGACAGCAACAAGCTCATCCTGAAGGAGTACAGATCATCAAAGACTGCCTTCCTCCTGCCTTTGACCCACATCAATTTGCATACAAAGCAAACAGGTCCACTGATGATGCCATCTCCACAGCTCTCCACACTGCTCTGAGTCACCTGGAACACCCAGGGACCACTGTAAGGATGCTATTTGTCGACTACAGTTTGGCTTTCAATACCATCATCCCCGACATCCTTGTGGACAAGCTGGCTGCCTTGGACTTCCCCCCTGCCACATGTGCCTGGATTTCATGATTTTTGACGAAATATTATAATATGACGTTTTTTCATGAATTTGGACAACGTACTATAGTATGACGTTTTTTCATGATTTTGGACGACATGCTATACTATGACGTTTTGTCATAATTTTTGACGACATACTATACTACGACCTTTTTTTCATGATTTTTGAGGACATGTTATACTTTGACGTTTTGTCATGATTTTCGACGACATACTATAGTACGACCTTTGTTTCATGATTTTTGACGACATGCTATATTATGACGTTTTGTCATGATTTTTGACGAGATGCTATACGATGACATTTTGTCAAGATTTTGGACGACATGTTATACTATGATGTTTTGTCATGATTTTTGACGACATGCTATAGTACACCTTTTTTTTTCGCGATTTTTG
>NW_026080364.1:0-1121 GCF_006386435.1 Epinephelus moara | reverse complement strand
TTTTTTCATTAAAAAAAATTATAGTATAGTATGTTATGGTGTTTTCATCAAAAATATCATAGTATAGTATGTCTTCAATTTTTCATCAAAAACGTATGTCATCAATTTTTCATGAAAAAAGTCATAGTATAGTATGTTTTCATTTTTTCATCAAAACGTCATAGAATTTTATGTCATCAGTTTTTCATCAAAAACGTCATAGTATAGTATGTTGTCATTTTTTCTTCAAAAACGTCATAGTATTGTATGCTGTCATTTTTTCATCAAAAACAGTCACAGTATGGTATGTCATTGTTTTTTCATCAAAAAAGTCATAGTATAGTATGTCATGTTTTGTTCATCAAAAATGTCATAGTATAGTATGTGATCATTTTTTCATGAAAAAAGTCATCGTATAATATGTCATGTTTTGTTCATCAAAAACGTCATAGGATAGTATGTCATCATTTTTTCATGAAAAAAGTCATGGTATAGTATGTCTTCAATTTTTCATCAAAAAAGTCATAGTATAGTATGTCATCATTTTTTCATGAAAAAAGTCATGGTATAGTATGTCATCATTTTTTCGTTAAAAAAGTCATGGTATAGTATGTCTTCAATTTTTCATGAAAAAAGTCATAGTATAGTATGTCATCATTTTTTCGTTAAAAAAGTCATGGTATATAGTCAATTTTCCATCAATCATGTTATAGAATAGTATATCATCATTTTTTCATAATAAAAAGTCATAGTATAGTATGTCATAATTTTTTTGATAAAGAAAACGTCATAGTTTACTTTGTTGTCATTTTTACATCAAAATATCAAAGTATAGAATGCCACCTTTTTTTCATGAAAAAAGTCATAGTATAATATGTCATGTTTTGTTCATCAAAAACGTCATAGGATAGTATGTCTTCAATTTTTCATCAAAAAAGTCACACTATAGTATGTCATCAATTTTTCATGAAAAAAGTCATAATATAGTATGTCATCATTTTTTCATGTAAAAGGTCATTGTATAGTATGTCTTCATTTTTTCGTTAAAAAAGTCATAGTATATATTCAATTTTCCATCAATCATGTTATAGAATAGTATATCATCATTTTTTCATAATAAAAAGTCATAGTATAGTATGTCA
>NW_026080363.1:0-1300 GCF_006386435.1 Epinephelus moara | reverse complement strand
TGTGTATATGTGTGTGTGTGTGAGAGAGAAAAGGGAAAGACAAAGGCGGGTGTGGTGATCAAGTAGCCGTTTGGCCTACAAAACAAAATGGCTGACAACAGAGAACTACCAAAATGGCCGAATCAAGGCTGGCTTCCGGTTGAGGGAGGTGTTTGTCTGACCGTGTGGTCAGGACAACGACAAAGGAAAAGAAGCGGGAACTTTGAAATGCCTGTCTGGATGTAGCTCTGTTGAAAGCCTATTTGTTAATGAGTCTATGTCAATGTGACGTGTGTTACAAACGGTCTGAATTAGTGCAGAGATTGTTTAGTTTCATGCAAGAATCTGTTTGTGGACAGTATTAGCAAACTAAACACTTAGCTGTGGCGAAGCCAACTAATCAATGACCTAACTGCAATCTATCACAACAGTAACTCAGTAAACAGCATCAAATCACATACAACAAGTCAAACAGTCTTGCTTAGCCTGTAAAGCTGTGATAAGCTATGCCCAGTTGTTACATTACCGATCCTTGAATGGATGGAGGAAAGAGTCACTCGGTGGTGTACTGCTGTTTGCCGGCAGAAGAAGGCTGGGAAGATGGTTCCAGCTGCAGTCTTTGTTGTCCTTTGTTCCAAAGGTTCCGATCCGAGGAAGCTGGTCGCTCGGGGTCCTTGCAGTGTTAGACGCTGGGTGCTAACTCACTTAGTTCCTTGTTGCTGGAAAGCCAGTTTGCAAACCTTGTGTTTGCCAGAGAGTCTGTGATCAGTTGCCCTCCATTTAGTGGTTTGGGCTATGGAGCAGGGGTTTGGGCCTCTGCTGTCCAGGCCCAAACAGAAGAGGTGTTAGCTGTTCAACAGCTGGAGCAAGAAGAGCACTGCTCCGCGGTTGGAGCAAAAAAGAGAAAAGAATCTGTTGGAAGGGAGCACAAATCTACAAATGCCTGTGACATCAGAGTCACATGTCACTGTAAAGGTCCAATCAAGTTTTGGGACTTGAGTCTCATTGAGGTGTGAGGTGAGACCTCCTGTGGAGATGGGTGACACCTAGCTCTCTCTGTTTGAAGACAAAGAGCATGCAGAGGAAAAAGCCTTGAAATCAGTGATGATTTTACCAAATGATAAATCATCTGTGGTCCTGTGAATCCCAGCAGTTGCATTGAATAGTGGTTTTTGTGGGTATTTATTGCATTGTTAATGTGCCTGACATTCTGGAAACCTGCCTGTGAGGTTTTGGTGATGTGTGTGCACTGTCCGCCGGTCAGCCAAACTTCCACTACACCGGCTTTGCTCCGCCTGCGCTGACAGTAGACCTGGTTTCA
>NW_026080362.1:0-2464 GCF_006386435.1 Epinephelus moara | reverse complement strand
GCGTTTTGTTATTTTTGATATTTGATTTTACTATCACCATAATGCAACATAATGATCCAAAGTCAGCTATGACAGTAAAAAACAATGTTATCCTCTTCCAGGAAGGACTTTGAGATCAGCCAACTCCTCAGCAAAATTGAGGATGAACAGACTCTTGGTGCTCAGCTTCAGAAGAAGATCAAGGAACTCCAGGTAACATATTTGACATGAATATTAAAGTGAGTTTATCAAAAACAACATGCTCAAGCTAATAAGCTTCCTTGATATTATTATCAACAAATCTAGGCTCGCATTGAGGAGCTGGAGGAGGAGATTGAGGCTGAGAGGGCTGCTAGGGCTAAGGTGGAGAAGCAGAGGGCTGACCTCTCCAGGGAGCTTGAAGAGATCAGCGAGAGGCTTGAGGAGGCTGGTGGAGCAACAGCCGCTCAGATTGAGATGAACAAGAAGCGTGAGGCTGAGTTCCAGAAGCTGCGTCGTGATCTTGAAGAGTCCACCCTGCAGCATGAAGCCACTGCAGCAGCTCTCCGCAAGAAGCAGGCTGACAGTGTTGCAGAGCTGGGAGAGCAGAGAAGCAGGCTGACAGTGTTGCAGAGCTGGGAGAGCAGATTGACAACCTCCAGCGTGTCAAGCAGAAACTGGAGAAGGAAAAGAGCGAGTACAAGATGGAGATCGATGACCTCTCCAGCAACATGGAGAATGTTGCTAAAGCAAAGGTGAGTGCTTTGTTTAAAAGTGAAGGATTTGCTTTTCATTTAGCTCAGAAATATGGTCTATACTGTAAGTATTAAACAAGGCAGGNTCATTAATAGCGCATGAACATTTTGTCATTTAGGTGAGTTTGGTCGCCAGATTGAGGAGAAGGAAGCTCTGATTTCCCAGCTGACCAGAAGCAAGCAGGCCTTTACTCAGCAGATTGAGGAGCTGAAGAGGCATGTTGAGGAGGAAGTGAAGGTATGAAAAGTTAATATCTCTCAGATTCTTAAATGGTATAAATCAGCTTATCTGTTTCAAAATATATCCTATAACTTACAAAAAGACAAATAACTCAATATAAACGGATAAACTGAGAGCTGTCATAAAGCGGAAGTGAGAAAAAATGCTTTAGATCTGATTTGGACATGGGCTGTGTGTTCAACAGGCCAAGAACGCCCTGGCCCATGCTGTTCAGTCAGCCCGCCATGACTGTGATCTGCTCAGAGAGCAGTTTGAGGAGGAGCAGGAGGCCAAGGCTGAGCTGCAGCGTGGAATGTCCAAGGCCAACAGCGAGGTGGCTCAGTGGAGAAGCAAATATGAGACTGATGCTATTCAGCGCACTGAGGAGCTGGAGGAGGCCAAGTACATAAATCTTTTCTTATTTCCTAAATAGGTCAAATTTTGCTTTCTATTTTTCCAATTAGCCACAAGTAAATTCCTTTTCAATACAGGAAAAAGCTTGCCCAGCGCCTGCAGGATGCTGAGGAATCCATTGAGGCTGTGAACTCCAAGTGTGCTTCTCTGGAGAAGACCAAGCAGAGGCTGCAGGGTGAGGTGGAGGACCTCATGATTGATGTGGAGAGAGCTAATGCTCTGGCTGCCAACCTTGACAAGAAGCAGAGGAACTTTGATAAGGTAAATGGTTAAACTGGTAATTATAACTAGTTGTATCACAAGACACACAAACCTATGTAGTTAAATAACCATTTATCAACCCATATAATTTTAGGTCCTGGCAGAATGGAAGCAGAAGTATGAGGAGGGCCAAGCAGAGCTGGAAGGAGCTCAGAAGGAGGCTCGCTCTCTCAGCACAGAAATGTTCAAGATGAAGAACTCCTATGAGGAGGCCCTGGATCAGCTGGAGACCATGAAGAGAGAGAACAAGAACCTGCAGCGTATGTCATTTTTACTAAACTTAGAATAACTATTATCACAACTGTAAGTTTTTGTTGTTGTTGTTGTTGTTGTTGTTGTTTTTTACCTCTATTGACGTAGTTTGTGTGTTACTTGGTAGTAAAAGCCTTGACACATACCATTTCCTAGATATAATGTATACTAAGTAACTCTGGTGTACATTACTCTAACTGTATTTGGCTTTGGATGATCTGTAGAGGAGATCTCAGATCTGTCTGAACAGCTTGGTGAGACTGGAAAGAGCATCCATGAACTGGAGAAAGCCAAGAAGGCTGTAGAGACTGAGAAGACTGAAATTCAGACAGCACTGGAGGAGGCTGAGGTAAAATCTTGATTAAGTAATATACTTTTAAATTGTAGAAATTTGTTTTGTTTAAATTAAATCAAACTAATCCATTTGGTATTAATTCAAGTGACATTTATTAACATAATTAAAATTATTTAAAGGGTACACTGGAGCACGAGGAGGCCAAAATTCTCCGTGTTCAGCTTGAGCTCAACCAGATCAAAGGCGAGGTTGACAGGAAGTTGGCAGAGAAGGATGAGGAGATGGAGCAGATCAAGAGAAACAGCCAGA
>NW_026080361.1:0-1222 GCF_006386435.1 Epinephelus moara | reverse complement strand
TGAAGTATAAATCCCTGAAGGATAAATCACACACGACTTAAAATGCTATTTTACTGGAGGCTTTACTGTCTTCACAATTTATTGTTTCTTATCTGTGAAATACAAATAAATACAAGCTTCGTTTCCACTGAGGGAAATGGTTTCAGCTTACAGAAACAGTCAGGAGGTCTGCGTCACCGCGACGCTGAGTGTGAGGGTGGGCAAGTTCAACGTTTTGAAAACACCCCCATTATCACAGGTAAATAATGGATTAATCCTGGAAAGCTGTTGATGTTGCACTTTTCTCTTTATGAAAGTAACACAGCAATTATTCAACCAACGAGAATTTGGACGGACGAGAGCATAGTGACCAAGTAATCGACTAGTCGACCAGGAGACTACAGCCCTAAATTTTTTTTATTGTACTCTCAAGTCGCAGAGTCGTTCTTTGGACAGCTTTGTGCGGAGGGCTCCACCATGTTCAACTGAGCAAGCAGTTGAGTTTACAGACAGCAGATGCATCATCTGATCTGTCACAGCTGTTAAAGTGCAGACAAATGTTTTTGCAATTAAAGCAATAAAAATATTGAATTCTCAAAAAAGCAAACTAACGTGTTGCTCATTTCTCTCATTTCTGAGACTTTTTATTGTTTTCTCTTTTACATATGACTTTTGCCCTGAAATGAAGCCAAAGTCATTTAATGAAAACAGGCAGTATTTCTGATCCAATTACTCCATTAATCGCTGAATAATCGATAGAATACTTGATTACTAAGAGAATCGATAGCTGCATCCCTACATTTAATATCCAAAAGGTCAAAGGTCAGCTTCACTCTGACATCATGATATTTTCTGACCATTATTCACCTTGAAACTGTGCTGATCTTGTTTTGGCAAAAGATTAGTTTAAATCTTTGAAGATTGTAAATGTGCGTGATCACCATGTGATATGAGACATTTAAAGGTAAACTCTCGTCTATGTTTGCTGTGATATGAAGGAAAACAGAATCACTCTCAGTGTAAGTGTCCATCAGTCAGTATTACTTGTCACCTCACACACTAACTGTGCATCTGGATGTTCTCACCTGAGTCTCTGGAGTTTGCAGTTGGGACTCTTTAGACCGTCAGAGAGCAGCGTCACTCCAGAGTCCTGCAGTTTGTTTCTGCTCAGGTCTAACTCCTCCAGACTAGAAGACTTCAGGCTGAGAGCTGATGAAATGCTCTTGCAACATCTGTCAGTGAG
>NW_026080360.1:0-1458 GCF_006386435.1 Epinephelus moara | reverse complement strand
TTTGAAGGGAATTGCTTTCAACTGTACATAATATCTGTTTAGACAAAGCCAAATAATCATAGTAACAATCAGACACATTAAGAGAAAATAGTTTTCATGTCTTCCAAAGTCTGTGATGTCTGCACTACAGCAACAAAAAAAAAGGATTTGAATGGAACATTGCCTACACACCCTCTTAAAGCTCTTTCCTTCATCNAAAGCCAAATAATCATAGTAACAATCAGACACATTAAGAGAAAATAGTTTTCATGTCTTCCAAAGTCTGTGACATCTGCACTACAGCAAAAAAAAAAAAAAAGGATTTGAATGGAACATTGCCTACACACCCTCTTAAAGCTCTTTCCTTCATCTACAATGTCAAAACAAAAGAGAGAAACATGAACTCTTTTGGCTGATCAAAATAATTTTGAAAATAATCTTGAATTTGATTTCAAAAACACTTGCTGATCACTCCTGATTCTGACACGAGTGTGGATTGTATAGTGAGTCAGTCATCCACGCCATGATCATCTCCACCACTGCCTTAAATGCAGCAGGTGGAAGACCGCCAGGCTGAGGACCATCGATGGGGGGCCAGAGGAGCTGGGCCATGACGTCATCATACTCATCATCATCCATAGACTGCTGGAGGGGTCCAGACAGGGTCCCCTGCTTTCCTTAACAGTTTAGAGAGACAGAGAAAGGTCAGGGGTCGGACTGGGTCAGCTACACCCTGACACCCTGGCCCTGACCAGGACCCAAGGAAAGCAACTCAGCCTTGCAGCACATTTTTCCCACTGGCCACTCGCAGTATTGCAGGTGGACGGGTGCAGGTGGGGGCTCCCGAGTTGTCTCTCCTGCTACCACCTTAAGAAACATTTGGAAAATTAGCACAACAGAAAAAGCTTCAAAGACCAGGTGGAATGGGACATTTACAGTAGACTCTCCTAAAGCCCTTTACCACTGTAATGAAGTCATTATAATTTGGCCTCACTAGATTTAATAATAGAAAGATTTTTAAATACTTAAAATACTTGTTACCTAAATATTTTGGACATTCTTAATTAATTGAAATTTCTTATTGTTTATGGTAAATAATTTTATGGGGTTTTTTACATGTGTTTTATCAAGTTTCAGTGCGTCTGAATACTTAACATTACTTTTTATTTGTTTCTATTTATTTATCGAGAAACTGAAAGGAAACTTATCTCCAAACTAAAACCTATTTAAAGTGCATGCAAATTTTTTTATTGTTTTTAAGGAAATTAAAGTAAGAAGTTGGTGGGTCAGTGTGACAGTGTGAATGTGTTTTCTCCTGCTACCTCTGCCTCCTCCTGGTTCCAGCAACAGAGATGGTAAGTAAAGGACCAGGTCAAACTAGCTCCTTTCAGACTGCTGCTGTAACGTTGCTGGTTTCCATGTGATCACAGGAGGAAACAAATCTATCTCACTTCTAAACAGCCCCAACCCTTATTGGGC
>NW_026080359.1:0-1112 GCF_006386435.1 Epinephelus moara | reverse complement strand
AAGATCACGTCCTCACGTGATGTGAACTGTGTGACACTATGAAGTCAGTGTTTGTCCTCTTAGTAAACCAGAGAGATGATGTGTGTCCCCTCTCTGTCTCCTCCTTGGTCCTGTTGTCTCATGTCTTTACATCATCTCTTCTGTATATCTGGTTGCGCAAAACACCTCAAAGTTTCTCCTTAAGTTTGACACTTAAGGCTTAATTTCTCTTTACCTGAGGGACTTGAAAGAGATTTTACGGCGATAAAAGTTTCCATGGAGATTGTTTGTTTGCTTGGACTCACACTTGTGACGCCTGTTATCGTCTCACAAAGTTGGCTCATAGTTAGATAGTGAAAAACGGCAGAAGGAAAGAAGACAAGAAAACCATATTGGTCAGAGGAGGAAAAGATTAAACTTCTGGAGGAATGCAATCATAGAAAGCACAAACTGTTTGATAGTAATTTGATCCCCAAATAAGAAACTGCAAGAAAATTAATTCAGTCTAATCTAAAGTGTAAAATTAAATAGATGTATAATCATACATTTGTATTTTATATTTACATAATGCTGCCCCAGATGGGCAAATCATAAAGTCAGTTTTCCCTTATCTTGATCAAAAGCATCATTTATTAGTTTCTAATCTGTGTGCACAGATGGGACACAATAATTAGTGTCGTTGCTTTAATGACTGCATCTCTGATATAGCAATGATTGGCAGCCATCTATTACAGTAATGTCATTACAGATGTTCTTCATCCTGATCTCAACTTACTCCTCTCACACTTTTTATTCTCTGTCTTCTTTTACTTCTTTTAACACGTGTCTTCTTCTTGCACCTCCTTAAAGGGGCAATAAGTGAAATCGTTTCACCGTTAGGTTTGCTGTTGTGCACTGCCTGTAGAGCAAAACAAAGTGTGTCATGAGCCACACCTCCCTCNACGTGTCTTCTTCTTGCACCTCCTTAAAGGGGCAATAAGCGAAATCGTTTCACCGCTAGGTTTGCTGTTTTGCACTGCCTGTAGAGCAAAACAAAGTGTGTCATGAGCCACACCTCCCTCTGCCTCTGCTCTCCAACACCCCCCACCCCCCCCACTCACCTCGTCTGTGCAGCCAAGCACCGCAGCATCTCC
>NW_026080358.1:0-1301 GCF_006386435.1 Epinephelus moara | reverse complement strand
TGCCACGGTGTTCTTGGTGCAAAGCCAGCATTTTTATACTTTGCCATGTGGCTAATTGCAATCAGGGGCAAATCAGGGGCAAACTTCACTCAGCTGCCAAACTTTGTGGGCGTGTTTGCGCTGGTATATCATTAGCGCAATATCCTTTGTGAATAGGACGCTAAGACGGAGCAAACTGCGGGTGCAAGTGAAGTGCAATTCAAGGTGCTATCAGCGGCCGCAATTCTTTGTGAATTAGGCCCTGAGTTTTGTAATGCATTCCCAGCACAGCTCTGCCCAGCTCCCACCTAAGTAGCAGCTTAATGAGTAATCACAAACCTCTGAGGATGTGCAGGGCCTTTAAATTTGACCAAAGGTTTCAGTGTAAAGGTAACACTAAGCCTGTTTATACCTGTTATTAACATGCGTCTCAGGTGATTCAATCACAATAATGCACCCTGATGCATCCCAGATAAGGACTACGTCATCAATGTTGGACCTTGTGGTTGGTCTGGTGATGGTGTGCTTATGCTCCGTAACTTGCTCATTTTACGTCAAGTTAGATGAAGTGTTACGTGACCATTGACATTTTGCCCGATGGAAGGAGACATGTTTAATCATGCTCCACCTGTACAGACACAACCCCTAACGTGACCAGCAGGCATGCTAGCAGGAGTGCGGACAAAATAACTGTGGGGCCTTTAGATATTAAAATAAGATAGAGGTTTATTTATCTAGAGGGAAATTGCTGTGCAGCAGTTGCAATAAAAAGTTGGAGGAGTGCAGATACAAAATGTGCAGTACACAAGGACTAAATTAACATGGTAGAAAAGCAAATATAAAATACAGTATATACCAAAAATGAACAAAATATAAAACTCCATCTAACAGCAACATTTCAGATAGAAAAGTAATTTAAAGTAAGGTACAAATAGGTGCAAACCAATCTAATGAGAATATGCAATGACACAAACAGGTCACCTGTATGGATAAGAATAATAATAATAATAATAATAATAATACATTTTATTTAAAAAGCGCTTTTCAAAGTTCTCAAAGTCACTTTACAAAGACAGTTCAAACACATCAAATAAAACAACAATTATCAGCAAAGACATCGAAGACAAAGAGGAATAGTAATGGGAGTGAAAAAACAAGGAAATAAGTAAATGAATAAAAGTAGCTAAACATTAAAAGCAGAACGGAACAGGTGAGTTTTGAGTAGTGATTTGAATGATGGGAGGTCAGTGCAGTCACGGATGAGTTTTGGGAGGGCGTTCCAGAGGGTGGGGCAGCAACAGAGAAGGCTCTGTCCCCCCAGG
>NW_026080357.1:0-1671 GCF_006386435.1 Epinephelus moara | reverse complement strand
TCAGGGTTGTTTATAGCTGTAGGGTCAGAAACACGCTGTTAGCCCACATCCACTGTGTTTTACAAACAGCTCACACTACAGGAGACTGTCCTGAAAAAGTTCTTCAGCAAAAAATGATATAATATAATATCAGGTCAGAGACAAACAGAATAAAAAGAAGTTTTACTTACGAGATGGAGGGCGTTTGGCTGAAATAAAAAGAAAAGACATAACAATTTTCTTGTTACAGTTGAAAGCACCACAATTTGTCAGTCTTTTCAGTGATCTCCTCCACTCACTCAAACTGATAAATAAACCTCTTCTTCCTTTTTGTTGTACATTATGTCTTCATACCTCTCCCTTACATCATCACACTGTAGTCACATCATCTTGAAACTCTGAGCCCTGCAGCACTTAATGTTTGTTAAAACAGATTTTTGTGTGCTGGAAATTGAAATTTGGCTCACTTTTGCCATCCCGATTAAAACATCAATTCAAAGTCTAATACCAAAATACAGAAAGAAAAAAAGACGTATTTTTGTTTTAGTCTCTCACCATTCTTCTTTTTGTAAATGACGAATCCGATCACAGCGATGAGGACGAGAGCAAGAACAACAACTGCAGCAATGATGGGGACGGTCATGTCAGTGGGTTTCTCTGTTGAGAGGAAAGCAACGAAAAATAATCACAACCTGAACAGATGAAGCAGGTTAGAAGAGAAAAACATCCATCTGTCAACCAGACCGCAATCTTGTATACATACACTACAATGTTTGTTTGTCCTGCTGTTGTTTTTCATATTAGTTCCTATCCCTACTGATGTGTATTTTTACTGTATCTATGCTTGTTTATTCTTGTCGTTTTATTGTCTTTGTTTAGCTGTATGTCGATGTTGGTTCCTGTCCCATACTGTGGTTTTTTGGCACAAAGACAGCTTCTGACAATCATATTCAAACTCTTTTTAAATGTCGTCATACATGACCAATGAACTTTATTCTGACTGATTTACTTAGAGATGCATACATTCATCTAGTTATTAAATAATTATGTCCTCTCTAAAACTGAGACAATACAGTGCCTATAATCTGTGACTGTAGTTAACCATTAAAATAGTTACACAAGACCAGATTCACGATTTAAAAACTACTATCAGTTTACAAAGGTGGTAAAAAATAACTTATTTCAAAATCTAAAAATAAAAAGAACATGTTTTGTATGTTTCATTACTGATTTTTCTCATTATTAACCAAAGCTACTTAAACAGTGGACAGGCGGAACAACATGAAATTGAGGTAATTATTAAGGTCCAGAAGTGGACACATGCATTGGGTTAATACAAATCTAAGCCTTAACATTACATGTTAACACTAGATGGAAGAAAATGACACCAAAACAATTTAAGGAAACAAAACTTCCCATTCAAATTAAAATAAATGAACAGCAGGACTGTCACAGTAAACTAAATGAGTGTTTCCCTCCCTCACTTCTGATAGAAGTCTTACCTCCGTTGGTCCTGATCACTGCTTTGTCCAGTTTGGTGACGATGTCCTCCTTCACACCAGAGAGCTGAAACACACACTCGTACTTTCCCCGGTCTTCAGGTGGGACTGATGAAACATCCAGGTCACTGCTCATCTGGAAGGATCCGTCATGGTTGGGGAGGATCTCTCCATGGTCCACGTTCTCATGAAG
>NW_026080356.1:0-1050 GCF_006386435.1 Epinephelus moara | reverse complement strand
GCTAATGCTAACAGGAAAGCAGGGAAATAGCTAAGCACAGCAGAGACCGAGAGTGAGTGAAAGACATTGCTAACTGCCAAACTAAGTTGGCTGTTAAGTTTTATTTCCTCGCCCCTGTGGTGAGTGAATCTGCCTTCAGTGAAAGCGGGGGCTAACCGGTGCTTCCTCCTCCTCATGCTCCACTTCACTCAGCTACTAACACACCCAGTTAGCCTCCGCTAGCTTCCCAGCTAGCGGCTCTCCATATGGATCCGGAGCACCAAGCCCTGGTTTGTTATTCAGGTTAATGTGGGAAGAAGCAGCGGGTATATCGGGCAGCTGAGTGAAGTGGAGCCTGTGGAAGAAACACCGGGACCGTCTGGATGTAATAGTCCGTGGAGGTGCTGGGGTACTCGCCGACACAGATGAGGCGAGTGGCGTGGGGGGTGGAGAGCAGAGGTAGAGGGAGGAGTGGCTCATGCCACACTTTGTTTTGCTCTACAGGCAGTGCACAACAGCGAACCTAGCGGTGAACGATTTCGCTTATTGCCCCTTTAATTCAAAATAAATGAAGCGAAAATGAATTGCATGCTTGCATGACATATTCTCACTCCCAACTCTTCATGAGGCCGCTTTTTCAGTGGACTTTTGGCGCATATTCATGATGGGCTCGGTATCCTGGGTGTTGTTGACATTCTGGGACACTGTATTATTCTACACCTTTTACATGCATTGTGGCTTTTCAAAATACACTTCCAGTTTCTGCTTGTTAGATACATAGGGCCCTATTTAGATGGTCTAAAACACAAAGCGCCAGGTGTGCAGTGCATGGGCGTGTCCCAGTCACTTGCTAGTTAGACAGCGCGTTTTCAGACTGTGCGCCATGGCGGAGAGTCTAAAAGGGTTGGACTTACTATGTGAATTAGTCATGGGTGTGTTTTGGGCGTATCATTCAATAAGCCAATCAGAATGTCACCTCTCATTCCCTTTAAACGAGGCGCGATTGGAGCGCACGGCGAAGAGCTAGTTAGATGGCTGACCTACCAACTGGAAAGAGTGAGCGTTTTACAG
>NW_026080355.1:0-1534 GCF_006386435.1 Epinephelus moara | reverse complement strand
GACATGCTATACTATGACTTTTTTCATGATTTTTGATGACAAACTATACTATGACATTTTTTCATGATTTTGGACGACATACTATACTATGACGTTTTTTCATGATTTTTGACGACATACTATACTATGACATTTTTTTCACGATTTTGGAAGACATACTATACTATGACATTTTTTTCACGATTTTTGACGACATACTATACTATGACTTTTTATTCATGATTTTTGACGACACACTATACTATGACATTTTTTTCACGATTTTGGACGACATACTATACTATGACATTTTTTTCACGATTTTGGACGACATACTATACCATGTCTTTTTTTTGGGATTTTTGACGACATGCTATACTATGACTTTTTTTTCATGATTTTTGACGACACACTATACTATGACATTTTTTTCACGATTTTGGACGACATACTATACTATGACGGGTTTTTTTCATGATTTTTGACGACACACTATACTATGACATTTTTTTCACGATTTTGGACGACATACTATACTATGACTTTTTTTCATGATTTTTAACAACATACTATACTATGACGTTTTTTTCACGATTTTGGACGACATACTATACTATGACGTTTTTTTCACAATTTCGGACGACATACTATACTATGACGTTTTTTCATGATTTTGGACGACATACTATACTATGACATTTTTTTCACGATTTTGGACGACATACTGTACTATGACATTTTTTTCACAATTTCGGACGACATACTATACTATGACGTTTTTTCAAGATTTTGGACGACATACGATACTTTGACTTTTTTTTCAAGATTTTGGACAACATACTATACTATGACATTTTTTCACAATTTTGGAAGACGTGCTATACTATGACTTTTTTTCATGATTTTGGACGACATAGTATACTATGACATTTTTTCATGACTTTTGAGGACATACTGTACTATGACATTTTTTTCACAATTTCAGACGACATACTATAGTATGACTTTTTTCATGATTTTGGACGACATGCTATACTATGATGTTTTTTCATGATTTTGGACGACATACTATACTACAACTTTTTTTCATGTTTTTGATGACGGTTATGTCCCCAGTCTAGGGGAACCTAGACATACAGTAACATGATGTGTGACTCCCCACTTTTCCCGCTCCCAAGAAAGGCCACTTACACACAGTTTTCAAACGACAAAGAATCAGTTTATTTAGTCTTCGGATGTGAGCCGTGCCCAAAACAACAAAAATATACTCATGAACCCTAAACTTACGGAGCAATAAAGAAAAGTGGAATCAATCAATTTTATTTATAAAGCCCAGTATCACAAATCACAATTTGCCTCACAGGGCTTTACAGCATACAACATCCCTTTGTCTTTCGGACCCTCGCAGTGGATAAGGAAAAACTCCCCCAAAAAAAACCTTTAACAGGGGGAAAAAAACGGTGGAAACCTCAGGAAGAGCAACTGAGGAGGGATCCCTCTTCCAGGACGAACAGACGAGCAGTAGATGTCGTACAGAACAGATCAACATGATAAA
>NW_026080354.1:0-1237 GCF_006386435.1 Epinephelus moara | reverse complement strand
GTCTTTGTCATAACAATAATAATCATTATGTCACCTTATCATGAACACAAAAAGAGGTGCATTTCTTGTTAATGTCAAGTTTTTATGACAGAGACATCTTCTGGTAATGTTAGGGTGACCATATTTTGATTTCCAAAAAAGAGGACACTCGGCCCGGCCACGAGATAGCCTACTTAAATGATACTCGCAGTTTACTCAAAGATGCCTTATAATTTTAATATATTTAAAGTTTATATGTATGGATAGAAAATTCAGTTATATTACAAAATAATACAACAGAAAAACAGAAATCAGATAGGCCCCTATAGATAGGGGACACATAGCTTACACACACTAGAGTGTGGCTACCCAATCCGAGCCCGACGGGTCCCGACGGTAGGCCTACCCTACGGGTTGGCCGGGTTCAGTCAAAAATGAATAAACTGTATTCGGGCTCGGGTCGGATTCAGTCAGCTTTCAGTGAAAATGTAGTGTAAAAATAAATAAAATCCTATTGTCTGTCCTGTTTATTGCTTGGGCACTGTTATTTACGTGACAACACCTGAACAGAACACACACACACATTAGCTGTTTGTTTCTACCGCTCCCCTCGCTGGAAGCCTCAGACCTCCCGCCGCCCGCCTCCCGCCGCCCGCCTCCGGCTTGATTAAACGCTGAAAATTAAATAAAAGAGAGANAGCTTTCAGTGAAAATGTAGTGTAAAAATAAATAAAATCCTATTGTCTGTCCTGTTTATTGCTTGGGCACTGTTATTTGCGTGACAACACCTGAACAGAACACACACACACACATTAGCTGTTTGTTTCTACCTCTCCCCTCGCTGGAAGCCTCGGACCTCCAGCCGCCCTCCTCCGCCTTGACTAAATGCTGAGAATAAAATAAAAGAGGGAGACAGGTTTTTCCTATTTTATCTTATTTTGTTATATTTCTCCCGCTCCCCTCGCTGGAAGCGTCGGACCTCCCGCCTCCCGCTTCCGTCTCAAACACGGAGGTCTCCCTCTCCGCTGAGCACCCACAGCGCACGCCAGGCCTGTTAAATAGCCTGTAACCATAACAACTGTGTGACACAAACTCAGTGCTTTAGTAATTAAATAATGTCGGGCTCAGTCGGGTTCGGACAGAAATATGCGGCCGGTGCCGCACCCGTTTGCAGGAACCGTTACTCCAAATGTGATGGAACCGGATCCGGATCCCAACCCAAACAGCTACATTCATTCATTCATTCATCTTCTAACCG
>NW_026080353.1:0-1385 GCF_006386435.1 Epinephelus moara | reverse complement strand
CAAACACAACACAGAAGACCCAAAGCAACCACATCGACAACATCTCCCAGAAAGCCCAGCGCTCTGGGAGCATGCGCGAAGCAGTCTCGGGACCTAGCGCGGACATGTGAAGACACGGCCTGTGTTTACATACTGCACTAGCCTTGGACTAATACGTTCATTGCATGAACGTCTTGAAAACGAACCCCGTTTTTCGTTTGGGGGTTCCCGGTCTCGACCGATTCACATCTTCATAAACGTTCAAATCAAACATGTAATGTACTAACCGTATAGTCACAGATTTCACACATACTACCAATGTACAATACACCTCCCAACCGCTAAAGTGGCGCTGTGGCGCAGTAGAAAGCCGGTGCACTCATTCATTGCAGGACGAAGAAGGGGTGAAGAAAATTTCAAGACATCCCGAGATAAAATGCACGTTTATTGAACAATAACGGATATACAAACACACGGCAACCCCCGTACACCTGCACGTGCACGAAACACAACACAATGCTCCACAACAGACCACGGAGTCAAACATTAGTCCACATTAGCTCAGCGAGTGTTCAACCACCAGCATGTCTCGGCTAACATCGACCACCGAGAATGCTCCCGGGAGTTATCCGAGTGCTAACCGAGTGAGATGCGCTATACACACATTAGAGGCTGAATGCTTATAAGGCTACTAAACCACAAATTATAAGTTACCTAAAGCACGTCGGGATAGCGTGGTGAACGTCAACACACAACCATTTATTAATAATTCAGCCGTAAAAACTGTGTGGCACAAACTCAGTGCTTTGGTTATAAATAATGTCGGGCTCAGTTCGGGTTCGAACAGAAATATGCGGCTGTGCCGCACTCTAACACACACACACAAACACACGGAAAACCGGACATGATCAGTTTATAAAAAAACACCCGGACGCCCTGGACGGGACGTGAAAAGTGGACATGTCCGGGCAAAAGAGGACGTTTGGTCAGCCTAACGCCGTTAACGTTACCTAACACAAAGCGAAATGTTAACGGCTCGTTTCTCCTCTGACACACCACATACCTGTGTGCCGCCACGGCTCGGTTGTCCAGGTACTGGGCAGTCATGACACCAACCAAAGAGGAAATTACTGGACCTGGAGACGGTAAGCCGTTATCTTGCGTTTGTCAGTTGCTCTCATGTTCCCTCCTTTTGTGAAGGTGTTGTTGCCGTCCTCTGCATACCAGGCGTCATATGCCCCGCGCCGTATTCCCCCGACATTTGTTCGTAATATTTCAAAACGTCTAGCTTTAAATGAACACTGAAGTTGCGTCTTGTCGCCATCTTTACAATCAGCTGAGAGTGCGCAACTGCGCATGTGCGGTTTCTTGATTTTATGACGGTAGCGTCAGGAGCAGCCAAAGAT
>NW_026080352.1:0-1089 GCF_006386435.1 Epinephelus moara | reverse complement strand
TGCCTCCTTCCAGCTCCTGGGTATCTGTCCCTCTTTCCATATTTTATTAAAAAGATTCAATATTATCTGTAACGTTACTTCAGGAAGCTGTCGGAGCATTGCATAACAAATCTGATCCTGTCCTGGAGCCGTATTTCCTGTGCCTTGTAAGGCTGTTTTAAGTTCTTTCATTGTGAACTCCAAATCTAATGTTGAACTACAATTCTCTTTTTTCTCCCAGATGTTTTTATGTTCCCTAAGAACCTGCTCTCTCTTTTTCCTGTGTAAATCATCNATTGCATAACAAATCTGATCCTGTCCTGGAACCGTATTTCCTGATAACAAATCTGATCCTGTCCTGGAACCGTATTTCCTGTGCCTTGTAAGGCTGTTTTAAGTTCTTTCATTGTGAACTCCAAATCTAACGTTGAACTACAATTCTCTTTTTTCTCCCAGATGTTTTTATGTTCCCTAAGAACCTGCTCTCTCTTTTTCCTGTGTAAATCATCAAGGTGATCACCACTATGAGTGGCAATAAATGTTTTCCCAAGTAGCTCTGCTTTTCCTTTGTCTGAAGTTACCAATTCATCCTCATTAATCAAAGCTGGAGTTTTACCTGATTTTCTATTACCATTCATTTGTCTAAACATAGACCATACATGAGCTAATTTTATTTCTCTGCCAATGGTGGAACAGAAATCTCTCCATGATCTCTTCTTTGCGTCTTTAATTATTTTCCGAGCAAGAGCCCTTTTTCTTTTGAACTCTATAAGGTTCTCTTGTATCATGTTTTTCATTAGCTTTCTAAAAGCCCTGTTTCTCTCTTTAATGGCTTTACTGCATACAGATGTGTTACTCTTACTCCGGGAGCTTTCATTAGGCTATATGCGCCTCTTACAAATTTTACTGTGCTGTTGCTCGCACAGGATTGGCTGAGCTCTGTGGTCTGAGACTGAGCGCGCGCTTCACACACACTCGCTTCCTCAGCAGAGACCGCAGCTACAGGTGTGACAATAATGAATAAATATTACATCACATAAAATGACCAACATAAAAATAAAACGATTTAAGGACCTTCACCAGGGGCCTGTATCACGAAGCGAGATCAAC
>NW_026080351.1:0-1279 GCF_006386435.1 Epinephelus moara | reverse complement strand
AGGATAAAATATAGAATAAAATTAAATATAAAAACAATCAGGGAAATAGCAATACGACAAATACAGATAAAAAGTAATAAATAGAATAATTATAAAACAATAGAACTAATGTAGGACATAAAAGCCAGACTAAAGTGTCAGTGTTTCTGACTCCTCTCAGATCCTCTGGCAGATTGTTCCACAGTTTTGGAGCACAGTGGCTGAAAGCAGCATCACCACATGTTTTTGTTCTACTCTGTGGGACAGTTAAAAGAGAGGAGCCAGATGATCTGAGGGGCCTTCCTGGCTCATAAAATAAAAGCATATCTCAATACTCAAGTTCGGCAGTTCGGACTTGTGGACTTGGCAAGTTCGGACCTGGCAAGTCCACGCAAGAGTCCGGACTTCCCAAGAACGGGAGAACGGGAGGACGGGAGTACAGTCATTTCTGCTTTTGGAACAGCAGCGAACTTGATGATGTCACCACCTCCGCTCACCTTGGCTGTTGTACTGTGTTGTATACATGCATTTAGAATAAAACAATATAAACACAGCCCAGCCCTGCGTCTTTTCATAGACATTGTAAGAAATTAATATGTATATGTTTTTAACGTTTCAACATATATAACTGACACACAAAAACATAAATAGCCAAAATATTTTTATAAAATGTCTTTTAAAACCTTTTCCCTGCAGCTGGCTTCTGATTATAATTAAAAGACGAGTGCGGGGGAAAAAGTTTGTGGAGAGTTGGTGGTTATTGTGATCGTGAGCATTGGTGAGATGGAAATCAAAAATCAATAACGGATCGGAGAAGGTGTCTTGGCGCAGTTATTGCAGCAAGACTGTTGTACCTGCAGGCTGAGGAGGAGGCTGCCCAGCTGAGGAGGCAGATCCCAGAAAGACAGCGGAGAATGAGGATGAGGATGAGGATGAGACGTGCGATGCTTGCATGTCTGTTCGATATGTTTGTCCAATTGTGGACAAAGTACCCAGGAATATCACAACAAAGAACAAAAACTCAGTCACAAGTAAAAGTGCTTCATACCAAATCTGACTTGAGTAGAAGTATCTGGGTATTGTCAGCAAAATGTAGGCCTACTTAAAATTAAAAGTTCAAAGTACTCATGATGCAGTATTAATTATTGAGTATTAATTGATCAACGTAGGCTACATGTAAGCAGCACTTAAATGTTGTCATGGTAGAACTAATTTAAACACCTTTCACTGGTATACTAGTCTGATTTATAACAACACACAGCAACTTGTACACCACGTTCCAAATTATTATGCAAATTGT
>NW_026080350.1:0-1641 GCF_006386435.1 Epinephelus moara | reverse complement strand
TGGTGTCTGATAGATTATCACAGATGAATCAAAAACAAGAAAAGAAGATTAGATTCTGGGAATTCATGCATTAACAAAGCCAAGACATGCACACAGAGCAGAGCAGTGAGCATTGTGAAAAGGGAACCTGTCCAAAGGACTGCAGTTTGCTGTCCATTGTGTGCTCGCTCATGATCATCTGTGATCTGCTACAGGCCACACTAGAGGTCAAAAAGATTTGTCTCTTTTGTCAAATATTTGTCTTGAAGTTTTGCTGTACATTGTTTTATTTCAGAAAATAAAAATATGTACGTTCAAAGGGATGTTATTCAAAAAATGCCTCATGAACTTTTAATCTTTTCTCATAAAATGTGCACCAAAACCCAGATGGAGGGTGAAGCTGCGACCTGAATGTCAGCTTCCTCCTCTACTCTACTGTTCTGTCTCTGTCTCTCTTTCGCTCCTAGAGGTTGTAATCTGCCAGTATGGCCGCTTGTCCTCCCCCTCTGGGCTGTATGAAAAATTCACCAGGCCTTCCCATTAGAGTCAGTCTGAATCAGGGAGCAGGCGTTACAATGGCCACACACACGACACATTTTTATCACTCGACGCTTAACAACGCAAATGTTATGTTTATGAAACACAAAAATCACAGCAGTCACCTTGTTTTTTTTTGTTTTTTTTGCTGCGGGTCAGGTCAGGCACATAGGCTACTGTATGTACTTATCATACAGATGCACACATACACAGAAGCATCAGCAGTCCTGAGTTGTTAAAAACAGATGGACTCTACCCTTTTCAGTGCAGACTTTTCACACTGATGGTGCGAGACCTGACCTTTACCGTGTCAGAGTGTGAGAGCAGTTGGCTCTTTCTGGTGTGATACCTCCAGACAGGATGTGGCTGTTTTTGTATTTTCGATGTACGCTGTCTGCAACCACCCCTCCAGGAGGGTCTGGGCAGTATTCCACCCCCAGGAGAATATTTTAGAAACTTACAGCGAATCTGACCATTTTAAGAATTTTGAAAAGGAAAGAAAGATATATATATATATATATATATATATATATATATATATATATATATATTTAAAAAAAAAAAAAAAAAAAAAAAAGCCCATGTAGGCGGTTATCAGTTATGGTGATTGAATGCTGTTGGGTACCCAGCATGTAATTGAGGGCAATGTTATGATTAAATTTTAATGAAATACTATGGATATATTTTATAACTTTATTCGATATTATACTATGAAGATTTTTTTTTTTGGCATACTAATCTATGGCATGTTTTTATGAATTTCGCACACTATACTATGACATTTCTTCATGGTTTTGGACAACATGCTATACTATGAGTTTTTGTCATAATTTTGGACAACATACCATACTATGAGTTTTATTCATGATTTTGGACGACATGCTATACGATGACATTTTTTCTTGGTTTTGGTCATACATATCATGCTTTAACATTTTGTCATGATTTTGGACGACATACTATACTATGAATTTTTTTAAACATTTTTGACGACATACTATACTATGACATTTATTCATGATTTTGGACGACATACTATACTATGACTTTTTTTCATGATTTTGGACGACATGCGATACAATGAGTTTTTTTCATAATTTTGGACGACATACTATACTATGAGTT
>NW_026080349.1:2045-5705 GCF_006386435.1 Epinephelus moara | reverse complement strand
CAGCCTGGGTTTCCTCCAAGTCCTCCGACATGTTTTCCCCGTGTTAGCGTGGGTTTTCTCCAAGTGCTCCCACATGTTTCCCCCCGTCAGTGTGGGTTTCCTACAGGTGCTCTGACATGTCCTCCCCGTGTCAGCCTGTGTTTCCTCCTGATGCTCTGACATGTTCTCCCTGTGTCAGCGTGGGTTTCCTCCAAGTCCTCCGACATGTTCTCCCCGTGTTAGCGTGGGTTTCCTCCAGGTGCTCCCACATGTTTCCCCCCGTCAGTGTGGGTTTCCTACAGGTGCTCCAGCTTCCTCCCACAGTCCAAAGACATGCAGGTTAATTCACCCTTCTCTAAGGTCCGCCCCCATTAGTTACTGTTGGTAAGTCCGACAAACTTTCGGTTTCAGAGCTAGACTGGCATGGCGCTCCCACTGTCGCTAACTGCCCTCCCTGGTGAAATACTCTCAAATTTTTTGAAAAACAAAAAAGTGATTTCAGAAAGAAGGATCTACAATATGCATTTGAAGGATAGTTTCAGGATTTCAGACTGACACAGCAATGAAATCAAGGTTACAAAATAAAGATTGACGCTAAAGCCTACAGATCAAAGAGTAAAAGTGAACCACCACATCACCGCTGATCGCCACAGAAGACAATGAATATAAAGGGACACTTTTCTGATATTGAACCAGCTGTGTGGCATCATGTGTGTGCAGATGAACAGTGTTTAGCTTCACCCCCGTGCCGCTCCCAGCACTCAGACTGGCAGCTGGACTGTCGGGGGGCTGCGGAAGAAGTCAAACAACGTTCATCTGCGCACACTGTGATGACACACAGCTGGTTCAATATCAGCAACATGTCCCTGTTTCCCTTTACTGGTTCCTGTACAGCAGGATCAGCCTTTTTTTCACTTTTATAATCATTAAATAGCAAAAGCAGCATGTGTATACATTCAGTAGGCTATATCTCCAGTAGCTCTCTAGCTAACCCTACACTTTTCAGGGTTTGATTTTGGTTTTGGAACAGGGAGGAAATGTATATTTTTTTCCAACCCCTCCAGGTAATGAGTATCATTAATACACGACGTGCCCCAGGCACAACATTTAGCTCCAAATCCACAAAACCCACCTGAAAATGAAGGAAATCTGAAACGACGATTAGAGTCAATGGAGCACAGCTGTGTTGTTGTCGGACTCTGGTCTGAGCCGGCCTCATGCTATGTTATGATTGGCCAGTCTGCATCCGGGGGTAGGACAATTGGTGACTCTAAATTGTCTGTAGGTGTGAATGTGAGTGTGAATGGTTGTCTGTCTCTATAGCCCTTTTTAAATAGGAGTTTTGCAAATTTGCAGGAAAGCCCAATCAGTCTTTTTTCAGCATTGGCAGTATAAAAACAAAATCGGGGAGTGCAGCAAAATGCCGCCTACCTACTTTTGTTAATACAGAATGTGCCTTTTTCGGGGCAATGGGGGGCGAGAGCAAGTAACAAAACGTGTAGCTCAGCGTGTCACGTAAACAGTGACGTGGGAGGGAAGCCACAGCTGGTCAGTCCTTCGGTGATTCTCTCATAAGTCGGCCTGACGGTTAATGGCCTCTTCGTTTGCGAGGACAAGGAGGGCGCACAATTCCTTGTCTCCCCAGTTGCTCATCTTTACAGTGTCTGTCAGGTTTGTGTTTCCCTCTTGCTACTAGCTGCTCGCTAATTCCTGCTATCAGCTGTTTCCTGTTTATCCACCGCCAGTGGCTCGCACGTGTGGCGTCATCAACATCTCCTCCCACAAGTCATCAACAGTCCCTCCCGTTGTGGAAGGCCACCTCGGTCTGTTTAAACTAAAAGGGTTCTGCCAATATGTCTACCCTACGAAGCAGAAAATTGGGCACCTCGGATCAACTCAGCAGTCCGGCTCTGTATGTCTAAATGCTCGCAGCTTGCCGGAAAAACGGCCCAACATTCGTGGAAAATCTGGCAGTGTAAAAGGGGCTTATGTGTCAGTCCTGTGATAGTCTGGTGACCTGTCCAGGGTGAACTCTGCCTCTCATTCAATGTCAGCTGGGATAGGCTCCACCCCCCCTGTGACCTCAACAGGATAAGTGGTTACGAAAATGGATGGATGGATAATAATAATAATAATAATAATAATAACAATGCTGTTAGTTTATTTATTTTTTTATTTATTGAAATGAACTGCCCTTTGGGTCTAATGAAGTATTTTGAATCTGATCAGAAATTGATCACAGCAATTGATCAGATGTGTTGATAAAATGCATCATTAACAAAATGAGAAACAGAATCTGACAGACTGATTTATTTCAGTCACTCAGAGAACAACATGAACCAGACTCTGCGGTGTATTCCTCCAACCCAAGATAAATAAACTTAGAGCAGCGTCTTCTTCAGGAAGGTCGAAGCTCTCAGTGCTGACCTTCTAGCTGCCCTCATCATCATCATGATTTGCATGTCAACATATACATTATGTAGTTTATTTCTTGTATCGGACTCTTTATTTATTTTTTTCAAGAAAACTAAATAAATATAAAACAATAAACAACATATAGCAGATAAGCAGATAAATAAATAAATAACATCAATAGTTTTAATGAAATGAAATATTCATATCAACATGTGATGTCATATGTTGGCGGTTTGTGTTTTCAGGTGAAGCTCCACCTCTCTGCAGCTGATTAAAGGAACCTTCTCCTGAATGAAAAAACACTGACAGTATTAAATGAGGCTGCTCCTCTCCTACTCCTCCTCCTCCTCCTACTGATGAAGATGAGTAATCATCGCTTTGTCATGTGGGCGTCTGAACAAACTGAGGTGAGAAAACGATGTGACCATCTGAATGAAAACACTCTGATGTGAGCGCAGAGTCCATGAATGAACGTCCCTGCTCTCATTATGTTTGAGTCAGAGCTTAAACCTGATTGGCTGGCAACCTGCCCAGGTGTGTCCTGCCCCTCCCCTAGTACATGCTGGGATAAACACCAGTTATCAGTGTGTCCAGAGCACCATGTATTATTTAGATGACAGAGTGGGCATGTCGACGAGCATCATGTGATCACTGTGAATCTGTGACATCATCATAAACAGCATCAGCTGATATTTTTAAAACAACTTCATGTTTCTGTTCATTGTTCCTGTTTCCATCACTGATGTCAGAGCTCTGTGCCACTGTGTCATCTTCCTCTTCTTTCTGTAAATGTCTGTGAGACGTCAGCCGCTGGGGACAGAGTGTGGACAGATTGAGAACCCAGTGAGGCCAGAGTGGGGACAGATCGGGGACAGATTGAGGACAGAGTGGGGCCAGAGTGGGGACAGATCAGGGACAGAGTGGGGCCAGACTGGGGATAGAGTGGGGCAAGAGTGGGGCCAGAGTGGGGGCAGATCGGGGACAGATTGAGGACAGAGTGGGGACAGAGTGGGGACAGATCAGGGACAGAGTGGGGCCAGACTGGGGATAGAGTGGGGCAAGAGTGGGGCCAGAGTGGGGGCAGATCGGGGACAGATTGAGGACAGAGTGGGGCAGGGTGGGGACAGGGTGGGGACAAATTGAGGACAGATCAGGAACAGAGTGGGGACAGATAGGGGACAGAGTGGGGACAGATTGAGGACAGATCAGGAACAGATCAGGAACAGAGTGGGGACAGATGGGGGACATGGGGGGGGCAGGGTGGGG
>NW_026080349.1:0-1476 GCF_006386435.1 Epinephelus moara | reverse complement strand
GGGGACAGAGTGGGGACAGATTGGGGACAGAGTGGGGCCAGAGCAGGGACAGATCGGGGACAGATCTGGAACAGATCGGGGACAGATCGGGGACCGAGTGGGGAGAGAGGGGTGAAAGAGTGTCTCTGCAGAGGACGTACTGTCCAGTCTGGAAGTGTTAAAGACACTGATGAGTGGGCTGGTGTCTTGACGACTGAACCCTGGGCTGATTTAGCAGCAGCAGCAGAGTGGGTGGAGAGTCTTTGAATAGCAGCAGTGAGTCTGTGCTCAGTGATGGAGTAGCAGTTTGTGGTGGAGGTGGTGTCGAGGTTATCAGGCCTTCCCTCAGCGAACAGCACTGACGTGTCCCGCAGCCGGCCCACACACAAAAAATAGATCCTTGGATTTGACTCACATGACGATCCTCCACCTCTCGTCACGTTTCTCTGGACGTCTTCCCTCCTCGCAGTCCGTCTGCACGTTCTTCACACATCACTGCCCCCGTCAGACCCATTTGTCAGCTTCACACAGAGAAACGGCTCACCTGTAATAATAGCCTCGTTCTCACAGTGATGTCACACAGAAGAAAGGCTTCCAATTGGTTCTCTGTGAAGGACAGATTTACAGGCCTCACAGGTGAAGTAGAAAATAAAAACAACAACAGATAAAGACGGAGAGGACACCGGAGGGAGGGAGGGAGGGAGGGGTACTTAAATATAGGCAAATTTAATCGATTCTGTCAAATATTTTACTTATGTTTTGTTTCTTATATTTTCACGTATCTTTCCTCTCTTGCAAGGAGCACCTGTAACATAAATAATTTCCCCTCGGGGATCAATAAAGTATTTCTGATTCTGATTCTGATTCTGATTTACTAATAATATTCATGTTTGAATCAGTCGATCAGGACTGGAACAGACGACGACCGTCAGGATGGCAGAAAGAATCCAGGACGTCTCCACGTCCAGGGTCCCCAACAGGAAACAGGAAACACCACTGCAGACCATCACACCACCTGTTCCAACTGGCACAACAACAACACACACACACACACACACACACACATTCTGTGGTTTATTAATTACCTGACGTCAGATTTAAAAACTGGAGGTGAATAAATCACTGAATGATTTCGCAGTGATGTTTTCAGGCTGAAAGGTTCATAAAGACAACATCACGACAGCCGAGTTGCAACCAAATCAGTGTGTAGATCTGTGTTGTTCAGTTAATAATAAGTGTGTGTGTGTGTGTGTCTGTCTGTTCTCAGCTGTTGTTCTGGACAGTGAGCGCAGATGTTGGACCTGAATCTGCTGGAGCCACTCTCCCACTCTGAGGGTCACAACCCTCAGTGCAAGACTTAGTGTACAGTCTCAGGGTGTTGGACTTAGTGTATAGTCTCAGGGTGCTGGACTTAGTGTACAGTCTCAGGGTGTTGGACTTAGTGTACAGTCTCAGGGTGCTGGACTTCAATTCAATTCAATTCAATTTTATTTATAA
>NW_026080348.1:0-1428 GCF_006386435.1 Epinephelus moara | reverse complement strand
AGAAAGTCCTCTTGGTCCAGGCTAGGAACCGCTTAAAGCAGTTCCTCTTCCTCTTCTCCTTCTTCTTCTTGGGCGCTGTGTGGTCTGAAAATCAAAAGGACATTAAATGCCTTGGATGTCCTCAGTACAACCAACAACAATTTCAAAGACCTTAACCATGCAAACTCAAGTGGAGGTGAGCATTATCTACCAGATGCCGTGGCAGAGAGTTCCTGTTCCACATCTTCAGTTGAAAGCGGAGTCGGCTCCACTGGTGGATTTTCCGAGACATTCTCCAGGAAATCCAACGGGCTAAACACATACAAACACAGTTAATATATTATTCCATAATCTGCTCAAATGATGTCCTAACTTCTCCATTCTCTATCTGATGACTGACATGTTGAGAGGAAATCATCTCACCAAGATTCACTCTGCCCGCTGCCCTCAATCCCCCACAGGTGGCATTCAGGTGGTGCAGGCTTCACCATTATAACACCTGGGGGTAATGTCTCTGAAGTAGATGCATGAAATCCATCAGTGGCACTCGATCTGTGGAATAAATACACATGCAGTTAAACACACAGCTGACTAGGAACTCATCCATTATTTATCATTTAAAAAACAGACATGGCTGACATGAGGAATAATCTTCATTCACCATCATAATTAGTTTAAAAAGCTACAATGAGGAAATTTTCTTACAAAGTTTGGGGCTCCAATTCCTCTTCCCCTTCCAATGTCAGGATACATGTTCTTGATGTAGGCCGGACATGTATAACACCTGGTGAAATTGAAGGTGTTTCAGGTCTTTCACTTGTACTGTTAAATGGAAACAGGTGCAGTTATTAAAAGACACAATAAAACTATACTAGTTATAATATTCTTAATGTCACACATATCGTCACCCCATTTTATCGTTCTTCAGATAGCCTTCATTCAGATCTCATTCATCAGGAGTCAGAACAGAGATTGAAGATAAATCTAATAAAATTTAGACCGGTCAAAAAAAAATCATTTCGAAACATAGCTCAGCAGCTGTGACTTCAGAGGATGACTCAATTTTGTTCACCCTTCCAAAATGACAACAAAAAAAAGTGTAAGGAGGGATTTAACACCTGTACCTGTAAAATTAGCATGCCTAGCTAACTAGCTTACTACCTACAGTGGTGACAATGCTAGTTTTACTTGCAGAGTGAAAGAGAAGCATACCATTAGCTGATTACAGGATTTTGCAGAGTTTCAGATTGGAAAAAGTTCCATTCAGGACTGATATATGCACTTTGTTTGAGCCAGTCCAGGACGCTTCTATATGCGCGTTTATAAATCTACACTGATGCTCTACATTAAAATGGGAGAGCAGTTGTTTAGAGAAATAAAACGGTCTATTTCTGTATGAATTAACGAGCAATGAAGTTAAATTACTGTCACTAAACTTCGAGTACACTT
>NW_026080347.1:0-1425 GCF_006386435.1 Epinephelus moara | reverse complement strand
GTAGACTAATCTGATGTTTGTTAAGTCTATAAAGACAATGATTGAACAGACGTTACTATTTCTGTGTGTTTTGTAATTAACATGGTTATCGTAGATTAGCTGGGCTAACCGTTAGCTGTTAACGTTAGCCGTTAGCGTTGTCTATAACCATAGACTATAAAAATAAGGTAATAACTCAATAAACGGTCCGTGAATAAAATATTTTTCCCAGCGGATATCTTAGTTACAACATGATTGAGCTAGCAAAGCAGTTTTGTGTTATTCAGTTATGGGAAATCACGATGTCTAGAAAGCATCAGTGGCTGCAGCTGACAGGGACAGTTAGCAAAGCTAACATCAGGACACCATCTGTTAAAAGCCTCCCGTTGTTGGATACGACATGAAACTACTCCAGTTAGCTCAATCATGTTGTAACTGAGACATCCGCTGGAAAAAATATTTTTTAAATCCAGTATCTTTGGTGAAACTGCACTGATTTCAGCACCAGAGAGGAGATATCTGTTGCCAGATCTCGCAAGAGTGTGTTGTTGAGACAGAGACAGGTCTTGAACAAAGTAAACTTCCTCCTGATTTGTCCGTCTGAAATTTGCCATTTTGGTGTCGGAATGTTCTGAAGATATGTGGCTTGTGATAAATGGTTCCAATATCTGCTTCTGTGACTATGGGGCGAAAGAATCGGCCATAATCTGTAATCACGTTCATTTGGTATCACCCTGGACAATAAACTGAGCTTTGAACAACACACCTCTGACATCCATAAACGCTGCCAACAGAGACTCTCCGCCATCTGAAAACTCAGATCACTCTCAGTTGCCCCCAACTCCTGCTGCTACTCTACAAAAGCATTATCCAGCCCATCCTCCTCTGCTGCTCATCCTGCTTCTTCTACATGCTGTCAGCCCCCAACAAGAACAGACTCACAGACAAAGCTGCCAAGATCATCGGCCTCCCCACTCCCAATCTCCGACCTTAACAGCACAGCCACTGCACGCAGAGCTCGGACCACTGCACTGGACCCCAGTCACCCCCTCAACCCACTTCACACTGCTTCCTTCTGGACACTGGTACAGGACACTCCCCTGGAAAAAAATCAAATGCAACAATAGCTTCGTCCCCGAGGCCATCACAGAACTAAACAAAACTCAAAAACGGCAGTGACGTGTAAATGTGTCTGTATTATACTGTATGTTATGTGTTGAGAATCCATGTGTGTGTGGCACATGTATGTTATATCTGTGGGGTATGTGTTTATGTCGGGTTGGCACTCAAGATGTATGGAAGCGTGAAGACAATTCTTAATAGGACAAAAACTAATCTAATATAAATTACAATTGAAAAACTATTAACAGACCTTTTATATTTGTATCATGAACTTTACATTATTCTAACTATATATCACTAACAGATGAGACAGAAGAGGACAAG
>NW_026080346.1:0-1359 GCF_006386435.1 Epinephelus moara | reverse complement strand
AAAATAATAGTATTGTATATTCAAAACCCCTCAAGTCAGAGTATAGTATATTTTTTAAAAGTCATGGTAAAGTGTGTTGAAAAAAAACCAAACCAAAAAACAAAACAAAACAATATAGTATGTCGTAAAGAGTCATGGTATAGCATGTAGAAATAAAGTGTAATATGTTGAAAATATTACAGTATAGCGCTAAAAAAAAAAAAAGTGTACTATGTCCAAAGAATTTTTAAAAAGTCATAAAAAAAAAAAAGTGTACTATGTCCAAAGAATTTTTAAAAAGTCATAGTAAAGTATGACAAAAAAAGTGTTTTATAGTACGGTGAAAAAGTGTAGTATGTTAAAAAATTTTTATAGTATAGTATAATTTTAAAAAGTTATAGTGTAGACTATAGCATGTCAAAAAAGGTCATAGTATAGTATGTCCCATCGTAATTGTTTTTTTTTTTTTAAATCTGTATCTATCTTTCCATCTATAGATACACACATACACGGTGACATATGTGTAGGCAGGATAGCTCAGTGGTTAAAGCCACTAGCTGTGGCACGGGAGACCGGGGTTCAAATCCCGGTCAGGACAGGGAACAATGCTGCCTACCTTAGCTTAGGAATACGCTACGGCGAGGAGGAGTCAGGACGCCAGGAAAAGTGGGGATGTCAACATCATCCCCACATCAAATTGAATATTAGATCATAGAAGACATAGAGCATTACAACTATAGTAACTATGTAAGTGTAACTGTAACTAAAACACTAGTCTACCATAGTGATAGTCATGAATAGACATAAAGACACACTGGTGAATGATCAATAATACGGCTCCATGGTGTCCTCCAGACCTGGCGTATACTGAGGTAGCTAGGTAGCAATAATAACGAAGTGTAGATGCGTATGAGTAGCTTAGGGCAAGGTAGGATAAAATAGTATATAGCAAATTAGAAAATACTAACATAGTAAAAAGATAAGTATCTGTAGTATAGTATAGAAAATAAAGTAGTTAAAAAAAAAAGTAGGTTAAATTAGTTTTGTAGAAAACAAACACATTATTGCTTTCCTATAGTTTTCTACAAAACTAATTTAACCTACTTTTTTTTTTTTTTTTTAACTACTTTATTTTCTATACTACAGATACTTATCTTTTGTTTGTTTTGTAGAAAACAAACACATTATTACTTTCCTATAGTTTTCTACAAAACTAATTTAACCTACTTTTTTTTTTCCAACTATTTTATTTTCTATACTACACTACACTTATATTAGTATTTTCTAATTTGCTATATACTATTTTATCCTACCTTGCCCTAAGCTACTCATACACATCTACACTTGTTATTATTGCTACCTAGCTACCTCAGTATACGC
>NW_026080345.1:0-1281 GCF_006386435.1 Epinephelus moara | reverse complement strand
ATAAACAGTACATGTAAACCAAAATATACACAAGGAAATATAAGGTGTGTCACCATGATGAGTAAAATTCTGACTCTAAATACTATAACTCCGTGAGATTCTTCCTCCTCTGCTTGTCCACATTATTCACCTTCACACTCTCGACTCTTCCTTCCTCCAAATGATATTTTGTTGGTACAAAATCACAATATTCAAATGTCTTCATAAATATTTATGACAAGGTATGAGGCAGAGCAGCTGAGGTTTTCTGCTTCCACCTTTCTGCTTGTTGTAATGACACAACTGACTGAGTGAATGTGAGAGATATGTGAGAGATCTGCACACCTGTTCCCAATCATCTCATCAGCCTCCTGATCTCTTAAGGCCCTGACACACCAAGCCGACGGTCGGCCATCGACCAAAGTCAGGCCGTTGGTGAGCGTCTGTCGCCCTAGGTTTTGTGGTGTGTCCTGCACCGTCGGCACTTTGGCGGCGGTGGTGGCCTTTTGGCTGATTGAGCATGTTGAATCAGCGGCGGAGCTTGTTGGTGAGAGAGATCACTCTGATTGGCTTTTCAGGTTTTATTTCCGCGCTCCTGTAGCTAGTGAATCTGCCTGTAGTGAAACCGGGGCTAACCGGTGCTTCCTCCTCAGGCTCCACTTCACTCACCTGCCCAACAGATCCGCTGCTTCTTCCCACTTTAGCATGAATAACAAACCAGAGCTAGCTGGGAGTGGCTAGCGTTAGCCGCAGCATGACCGGAGGGAAGCACAGCCAGTTAGCCTCCGCTCTCCATTTGGATTCAAACGGAGCACCGAGCCCTGGTTTGTTATTCAGGTTAAAGTGGGAAGAAGCAGTGGGTTTATTGGGCAGCTGAGTGAAGTGGAGCCTGCGAAGGAAACACCGGGACCGTCTGGATGTAATAGTCCGTGGAGGTGCTGCTGTGCTCAGCTGCACAGATAGGAAACGGAGGTGCTGCTGTGCTCAGCTGCACAGATAGGAAACCCCTCGGCTGACAGGATTCCGCTACTTTGTTTATCTCATGCATTCCTCAGACTTTTAGTTTCCCTTTTTGCATTATTTCCTCTCACGCAGGTGCAGAACGTACGTGCTACTTGGCCATCGGATGAAGTCTGTGTAGTGTGTTCAAATGCAACTGACACAGGGCGACGTGAGGCGACGTAAGGCGACGTAGGCGACGTAGACGACGCAACAGTTGGCTTTTGTCGCTGCTAGCTCTTTGATGTTGGTTTGGTGTGTCCGCACCTTTACAGTAGCTGCCTCCCAGCTGCACCTATTCAG
>NW_026080344.1:0-1021 GCF_006386435.1 Epinephelus moara | reverse complement strand
ATGATGGTCCCTGTAATAAATGCAATATATTTGTTGAGATGGAGGCGAGGCTCAGTGACTAGAAGAGCTGGTAGAAGCTCCATAGCTGCAAGCTACTCCAGTAGCCGTAGTAGCTCTAGTGCTAACTAGAGAGCAGAGGTAGAGGGGGGAGTGGCTCATGACACACACATGACACAGCAAATGGTGAATGTTGAATCAGTGTTGATCAGTGAAATCAATGTTGATCAGTGAAAATATTCACAACTGAGAAGCTAAGATCACAGAATTTACATTTTTTCTTTAAAAAAAAATTAATAAAAAAAGACTAAAGGATTAAAGATTTATCAAAATAGCTGCTGAGAAAAATGTGATTGCCAGCGGCACCCTTTGTTTTAAGGATGCCAAAGAATGTAGAATACATCTATCCAGCTTGTTTACACTAGAAAATCTGTACTGAAAATCTGACATTTCTTGTAGGTAGCTGCCAGGTGGCCACTTTGTTGATTGGTTAGTGATTTTTACTAAACCAGCAAAATAGACACCAGATAACTCTGATATATGCTTTTTATCTGTGATGACAGTGAAGAGGCGGAGCTTGGTGAAGGCCAGCTTGCCCTTGCCTCCCTTCATGTTGAATTTTGCCATGACCTTGTTTGTCATCAATCTATGGATACAAAAGGGAAATTATTTAAATGACCAAATAATTCACTTGCGATATTATGAACTGATTGAAATAATTTCTGTTAAAAACAAGTGTGTTATGTCTAACACATATGTCACACTGGTTATACTGGTGGGGCTAGATGGAAGGTTGTAGGTAGGGATGGGTATCTATAAGACTGTAACGATACTACTGCTCTTAACAATACTGCTTATCGATACGATACTTTAACGGTACTCTTATTGGTTACTAACATGCAACTGTTGCAATATATGATCATTAGATGGTGCCAACAGTGGCATGTTTTGGGATGTATCACACTATGAATTCAGTGATTCAGCTGGTTCATCAAATTATCTGTGACGCTGCAAGTGACAAGGT
>NW_026080343.1:0-1267 GCF_006386435.1 Epinephelus moara | reverse complement strand
AGAACATGCAAACTCCACACAGAGGGGCTCCCACGCCCGGGATCGAACCGGCAACCCTCTTGCTGTGAGGCGAGAGTGCTAACCACCACACCACCGTGCCGCCCAAATATCATTAATATACAATATAAATAAGATGGGGCCTAATACCGACCCTTGAGGTACACCACAAATTATATCCCTACAGGTTGAAACATGATTATCTATTTGTACAAATTGCTGTCTCGCATTCAGATAGCTTCTCAGCCATCTTAGAGCAATACCCCTAATACCATATCGCTCTAGCTTGCTTAACAAAATTTTATGATGTATGGTATCGATTGCCTTTTTAAGATCAATGAAAATACCGACTACAAATTTCCTTTTATCAATACAATTTGTTATTTCTTCAACCAAGTCTATTAACGCCAGAGCAGTTGATCTTTTTTTCCTAAATCCATATTGGCAGTCTGAAAATAAGTTATATTTCTCAACAAATACGTTCAACCTATTAACAAAAAGCTTTTCTATAATTTTTGAAAACTGTGAGAATGACATCTGATCGTTATGTCCCCAAAAAACATCAATTGCCTCCTGCGAAATGCCGTGTACCGTGACACCTGCCATAGCGCCGGGCACTTAATGTTGATAGTTTGTCCGAGTGAGTGGAGGGGGGTTGGGCTTAGCCATAGGTCAATTGGGAAAGAGTAGACGCTGCTCAATGAGCATTCACTGAGCCAGTTTGTGACAGATGTCGTCATGCTAAATGTCATGTCAGTGTTGAGAGTTCCTCAGCAGATGATGAAGATGAAGGACCAATGATATGAAGGCCCAGATCCATCAGAGTATCAATGTTCTTCCTCTGTCTCCTCCCCTCTCACTGCAGACACTCTGTCTCCTCCCCTCTCACTGCAGACATGAAACACTGGCTGAGAAACATCCTGATTCTGACTCTGTCTAGGTAACTCTTTAAACCTACTGATTGTTCTCCTTTAATCAATCATCTTTATTGATTCATCTCTTCCTCTGCATGTTCTCTTCTTCCCCAGAGTGTAAAGGAGAAGACAGAGTGATCCAGCCAACAGGAGATGTCGCTACTGAAGGACACACAGTTACACTTGGCTGTACATTTCAGTCGAGTAGTCAGTATCCAACTTTGTTCTGGAACAAACAAGAACTAAATGATCACCCAAAGTTTATCCTGCAACGCTTCGTAAAAAAAGAAGATAATCCTGCAGAAAGTCAAAAGGAGAGAATCGATGCAACACTCAACAAGACATCAGTTCCTCTG
>NW_026080342.1:0-11661 GCF_006386435.1 Epinephelus moara | reverse complement strand
TAGTGTAGCATGTCGTTCAAAATTATGAAAAAAACGTCATAGTATAGCATGTCGTCCAAAATCATGAAAAACCATCATATGTCATCCAAAATCATGAAAAGACGCCATTATATAGTATGTTTTCCAAAATTCTAAAAAATAACATCATAGTATAGCATGTCATACAAAATCATGAAAAAAACGTCATAGTATAGCTTGTCATACAAAATTATGAAAAAAATGTCACAGTATAGCATGTCATACAAAATCATGAAAAAACGTCACAGTATAGCGTGCCACTCAAAATGTCATTAAAATGTTACTGTTTATGTTCCATGCCTTTGTGTTTTGTGCCCGTCTGTTGTTTCAGCATGCAGCTGATCCACATCCTTCCTCCTCAGCGAGGAGTATGAATGAATGAGGGAGGAGCAGTGCCAGTGGGCCAGAGGGCTGTGACAGTTGTGTGTTTTCAAGACGTAGGTAACAAGGAAAAGTTTGTCATAGTGCGGTGATATTTGGTTGGCTGTGATTCATCTTTTCTTTTTTGTGTGTTTCCTTTCTACAGATGATCTGGTTCCCTTCTTGAGCTCGTTTTTCGTTGGTGGTCCTTTCTCCCGGCTATTTGTTTTAAACAAACTTCCTTTAAACCAGCTATTTGTTTTGCTTGCCTTTTTCCTTTTTTTCCCCCTCTGTTTCATTGTGTTACTCCTCCCTAGACCTCCAGTGAGGACGTGGCAGTTTAGTATGCCACTCGAAATGTCATAGTGTAGCATCCCATAAAAATATCAAGAAAAAATCCCATAAACATGTGATAGTATATATATGCCATGAAAAATGTGATGATATTTTTATTTAAACAGTCATAGTGTAGTATGCCAAGTCCCTCTGTAACACACACCTTTAATCTCTGGTAGTATCCTACGAAAATAAACTGATGTGACACATTTTGTTTTTTCTGAACATTTTATTGGTTTTCAAAAAATGAATAAAGTAAAAACAAAAAGACATTTCCTCCAAAATAATTTCAATGTTGAGGAACTGGACGATTAAAACTGAGGAAAACTCAACCAGGGGACGGGCGGTCACAGTGACACCTCACACCCTCCCTGCTCCCCTTCCTTGGCCAGCGGAGGAGTCGGGGAGAAGCGGCTTTTAATATATGAGATAAAGCGACGGGAAAGCAGGAAAAAAGGAGGGGATGAGAGAGGGGAGAACATCTATTTTCAACAGTAAAAACACCAACTATGAAAACAGAAATTCTTGTCGGGAACTCTAAGCGTTGGCAACTTACTAACCTTTTCATAATGAGCGAGGACAAACTCAAGAGTAATAAAATGACTATTCTCTCTTTATTCACATGAAGTTAAATCTCAATCCCTTTTCATTAAAGTAAATTTAAGTGGCCATCTCCCTTTTAGAGCAGACCTCTTTCTGAAATAAGGCATCAGTTGTGCTGTCAGCTGAAACTGTGGCAGCAGGAGGGTCATACGTGCATTCAGCTATCACAAAATGGGCGCCCCGAACATGGCTGCCAGACAACAATAGTATGAAGGTTCATCAGAGGGCTGAGGGAGGGACAGGGTCTCTCCTTCTCTCTGGATGTTACTGCCTACCTGCTTTTTCTCAAGGGGCAACATTTATACAGAGATGCAGATACAGTATAATGGCAGCACAAAGATTACAGGATAAATACCAGGCAAGCCAATGTCTCACTGTGTGTGTGTGTGTGTGTGTGTGTGTGTGTGTGTGTGTGTGTGTGTGTGTCAAGAGCCACAGAGCAGCGGTAAACAGTGATATGTTCTGAAGGCTGCTGAGAAGGTGGAAGAACGCAGGAGAGGGTGATCAATAGCAGAAGGGTGGAGGGGAGGAGGAAGTGCAGGTCGTGATTGGCCATTTATGTGAAGGTCAGCCCCGCTTCGTTGTAGACTTTGAAGACCTTCTCGATGGCGTTGACATAAGCAGCTGTCCGGAGGTCCAGACCCAGGTTGTACTTGCTTGCTGTGCGCATGATTTGCTAGAAAAGGCAGAAGAGAACATATTATACAATCATGGCTGACAGCAATTCAAACATCTCTGATAGAAAGCCTTGAAGGACAGAGCTGCTTCAGTACCATTAGCAACCAACTAGACTAGAGCAGGAGTTGCTGACTTGTGCTTGCTGACGTTNGCACTAGGCTAATTTATACAATGTAAAATGCCCTGCAGCCCAAACACTCATAATGTACTACTTGCACACTCATTTTAAGTGCGAGGTGAATGTTTCATCTCAGTTTATTATACTGGATAATATGTTGACTGCTCACTAAAACAGGCTGGACTGTGTTATGTTCTGTGTGATCACTTACCCGGGCAGATCTCTCCATGGTGTAGGCCAACCCAGAGTGAACAATGTCCTTCTCAGAGGCACCCTGCGAAGGAAGGTGAATGTTAATGACAGCTAATTTGATATCATATATAAACTGAGTAGGTGGGTGATGCTGAGAGCTTTTGTCAGTGTCAGACTTTAGAGTGCGAGCCAAGTACGTAACAATGCAGACTCGATATAAATAAACTCCCAATAAAAGTAGGGGAAAAAAATCATTCTTTCAGTTTTGACCAGCACTAATCTGATGTTACTCACAGCAACTCTGGCCTGGAAGTCAGCGGTGGGTACGATGGGAATGGGCCCTCCCTGCTTCCCAAACTTCCTCTCTAAACTTTCCTGCACAGACACTAGAAGGGAAAGAGAAGAAAAGAGGAAATTAAAGAGACATCAAAGACATCTGTTGTTTCTGGACCATGACAATTACCAGCCATCTATCTAATAATGCACAATGTCTCTGTCTGTCTGTCTGTCTGTCTGTCTCTCTAGCCATTTCTCAATATGCATTCTTGTGCGGACTTGTGTTCGTGTGGACTTGTGACACGTCATCAGTCACAGCCCAAGTACTGTTCCAATTCAAAGTTCACATCTAGCCAAGTTCAGTCCGAATGCCCGGATGTGTTCTCGCCACACCCATTTCACCGGGGATGCGTCGGAGCAGACTTGTGTGGACTTCAGACAGCCAGGTATCCCAGCATGCATTTTGCAACAATCATCGGAAATAGCAAGTGAGGGAAAGGCGCACAATTGTAAGTCGTAATTACCGATATGTTACTGTTGTTTTGTCACGGAATGTAGTGTTTTCATGCGTAGTTTAAACTTCAGACTCGTGGTCGATGTATTAATATAGAGCACAGTTGAATGTGAGGTCCTGTGAGATGACAGCGGTGTCAGCGCTCATAGATTATAAACGTGTGTATGAGCGCTCAGGCTGCCCCACCGAGAGCAGCCTCTCTCAGGTAGTCCTTTTAAATTCATCGCTGATATCTCTGTAGTGGTTAAATATGAAATGTAATTCGTTTGGGGAATGTCCAATGGGCAACATTCAGTCTCAGTATATAAGATATATTATTATATTATTAAATGTTGTAACATTGTTAATTTAATTGTTGTTCTTTGTTTGTATTCTTTTGCTTATTTATGTGTTTTTACCATTCAATAATGATTTTAAGAATTTATTGTAATTTATTTATTGTATTTAAAGATGAATTGTATTTATAAATATATATAATATAATATAATATCATATAATATAATATAATATAATAAAGTATATCCGATTCTGATTTATTGTAGTATTTATTCAACAGCATTTTTAAATATTGACTATCTGATATGAATTGTATACCTGAAGTGGGGCTGAATAAACTTTTCCTCTTCACATCTGACCTGTTTGATCCCATTTATATTGGTGAGGACAGACTAAATGACAAACTGCTGTCAGTGTAATCCAGTACAGTTCAACAGCACCACAATCTACAACTCAACACTTCAATATAATGTTAGACTGAATATTAAACTGCTTTTGTTTTTGTGTATCAAGTAAACTGTCAAGTCTACATAAAAATGCAGACAGAAAGCATAATGATGAGACAAATGCCGTGATGGACAGTAACTAAGTATATTTACTCAAGTAGCTACTGTACTTAAGTACAAATTTGATGTACTTGTACTTTGGGTATTTCCATTTTGTGCTACTTTATACTTAGAGGGAAATACTGTACATTCTACTCAAGCTACATTTATTTGATAGCTATAGTTACTTTTCAGATAGTTGTTTTATATGTTGTAAGTTTCATATTTACAAGTTGATGTGTGTTGTTATACATTAGACTAGTACAACAGTGAAAGGTGTTAAAATTAGTTCTACCATGACAACATTTAAATGCTGCTCACATGTAGCCTACATGTAAATTGATCAATCAATACTCAATACATATTCATGTTTGATGGTTACAACACTTGAAATTGGGTCACTCTGCATAATGAGTACTTTTAACTTTTCATTTTAAGCAGGCCTACATTTTGCTGACAATACCCAGATACTTTTACTCAAGTCAGATTTGCAGCACTTTTACTTGTGACTGAGTTTTTGTTCTTTGTTGTGATATTACTACTTTTCCTGGGTACTTTGTTCACAACTGGACAAACATCAAACAATAGAGACATGCAAGCATAGCACGTCTCCTCCTCAGCCTGCAGGTACAGCAATCCTGCTGCAATAACTGCACCAAGACGCCTTCTCCGATCCATGCCCATTATTAATTTATTTCACACTTACAATAACCACCAACTCTCCACAAACTTTCCCCCTGCACCTGGCTTTTGATCACACATAATCAGAGGCCAGGTGCGGGAATTGGATGTAGATTAAATATGATCAAAAGCCAGCTGCGGGGAAAAGGTTTTATAAGACAATTTAAGAAAATATTTTGGCTATTTATACGTTTTTGTGTGTCAGTTATATATGTTGAAACGTTATGTTAAAAACATATACATATTAATTTCTTACAATGACAATTAAGAAGAAGGAGAGGGTGTTTGCGCTCTTGCTACAAGTCCAAACAAAAACTCACATCAGGTGCGTAGGCCAAAAAAATGTCAAGAAGACACCAGGAAAAGCTTGCACACCTATCACATAAATGGAATGTTCACGTCCACAAAACGGTCTTCAATTTGACGACTCATTTCTTCATTTAGCTTGGTGCTTAGCCTGCAGCTCTTACACTTTGATGAGAACACTAAACCATGACAGTTCATCCAGCTCATCCAGTTTTACAACTTGACATATTTTGTTTTACAGGATATGACCTGTATGGTAGAAATGATGATGCTGTTTCATGATTGGCTGTATGTGAACAAGACAGTGTATAAATGAAAAGGAGGTCTTATCTCTTGGACAGACACTTTACATCATCTGACACCAACTGACGCTGAATTTACAAAGGGACATCACCCAAGCTGAACTGCCACAGACTCGGTAAGAATAAGTCTGTTATCATCTGTAAATTATTGCTGACAGAATTGATCATGTACAGCAGAAGGCACATTTCACTGGAGGGGATGCCAAGTAGGGCTGTGTATTGATAAGGTTTTAGCGATTCCAATTCCTTATCAATTCTCTTATCAATTCTCACTACGGAAAAATAAGTACTATGTGACTACAGATATAGTAAAAAAGGTTTTATTAATATAAAAATAATTTACAAGCTGGGTTGGACAGAGCTGGGCTGGGCTGGACTAGGCAGCAGGACAGGGGCAGGGCTGGACGTAACTGAGCAAGGCAGAACATGGCTGGGCTCTGAGTACACAATATCAATCAGAATTCAGTAAGAATTCAAGTGAGAATAATGCAATCACTGAGATCAATTAAAACAGTCACGATGTATCAAGTAAGAACTATCAGAACATCATGAATTATCAAGTGAGAACAAACAGTTCAGTGAAAGGAAATGAGAAAATTAACCATTCTTTTTCAGAAAAATGAGCTGGTCTGCTTTGTCAGCAAAGAGGCTGGATCTTTCTGGGCTTAATGTGTCTCCAGCTGTGGAGAAGACCCTCTCACTTGGGGTAGAGAATGCCTGGACACAGAGATAGGTCGCAGAGATAGGTTGCAGCCAGACTTGACAGCAGTGCTGTCAAGTCTGGCTGCAACCTATCTCTGCGACCTATCTCTGTGCATTGCCAAGTGCTGGAGACAGTGTGGGTTTCAGGAAGCCAATCACTGGCATGTATTCTGGGAGTGTCCAGTGATCAGGCCTCTCTGGACAGAATTTCACAAAGCACTAAAAAAGATACTTAACTCTGATCTTCCTTTGCAATTCTCTACATTATTTTTAGGATGTATGGATTTTAAGGCAAAGCGTTCTGACAAATATATGTTTGGTTTTTTAATATCAGCTTGCAAGAAAGCCCTCACAAGGCACTGGTTGTTTCCTGAACCCTGCACAATAGAGGAGTGGACAGATATTGTAAATGATATTTATATTATGGAAAAGATTACCTTTTTCACTTCATTTTCAGAAGAATGTGTTCATTAAATTCTGGGCAAAGTGGGTGATATACGTACGGCCCTTAAGACTTGATTTTGTGGAGTTATCATACAAAAGACCCTGTGATGTTTAATCAAGCAAACCTTATTGACTGCTATTCTTTTTTGTCTCTTTAATCCCTCCTCTAAACACTAATGTGTCATTTAAAAATGCACTAGCAGCCTTGTCAGTCATGTATAACAGCCACGTAGATTTCACCTTGTGACGTAATATCTGCTTGTGCGTGCGTGGTCATGAACATACGTGGACACAGCAGCACGTTGTTGTTTTTTTTACCTTTAAAAGGTTAATATGCAATATGTGGCAAACAGAAGAAATGAGTGCACGTTTACATATTCGTGTCTATAGGCCTAAGCCCCACATATGCCCATAGACCCTCAATATTTGTTTAACGGCGCTGTTTTAAGGTCACTGTCATCAATCTGTTTGATCATCTGCTTAAAAAATCCAGTAATATGTCCTGTTGTGACTAGGGGTGAGTTCGTGTACAAAAATCTCCAAACATTTAGAGTGGATAATTTTTTTCGTGTAAACGTGTACACGGGTTTCACCGCTGGGTGGTGGTATTGCTTTATACCAGTAAAGCCCCAGTTATCCGAATACCAACCGAACGGGCCATTTAACCAACGCGCCGTTTTAATAGAACGGAGCTCATAGGCTACTGGGGCGTCGCTCGCCATTCCGAAGGGTCGACATTCCAAAAATTAATTTCCATTTATCGGAGTGGCGGCCCTTCCTCTTTTTTTCAAATGGTCTGCCATTCTGAATTCTGTTCCCTGAAAAACAGGTCATGTCAGCCTGAATTATTTGCGTGTGTCCCCGGTGAAAATCACTGACATGCATGGGAAATACGGCTTCTACAGGCTCACCATAGCTTACTGTCAGGACTCAGGGACCAGAATTCAGGATGGCGGACCGTCGGAATGGCGATATTTCGGAGTGGTGGCCTGTAACCAGGCTACTGACCTGTTGCCAAACCCGGTCTCACACAATTTCTTGTCATATTCACTGTCTATCACAGTTAGTCAACAATTAGTATCAGCCCCCTCTCCCCTAAAAAAACAAACAAAATGTTTTTCGTGTACTAATTTTTCATAACCGTTTATGATCTCAAACACGTGTACACTCACCCCTACTTGTGAACAACGATTTCACGGGGAGTTTGGGGAGTTCTCCCCTGAGAAAATTTTGAAAATTCATGCTGCTAAATCCTATTTTCATGCAATTTCATACAGAAATAGATAACAGATAATAAACAAGTGCATTACATTAGGCTACCTCATCATGTTCTTGTGTAGTAGGACGCCTATTAAAACTACTCTCTTCTTCTTGCCTCGTTTTTTTCTTAAAGACTCATCTAACAAAGAGGTTTTTTCATCATAAGTGTGTTTTAGTTATTCAGGCAGGGCACATGGTTTCATAACACAGTTAAATGTAAATTTGTCTGCAATTTGCTTACCTTGGTACAATTCTCACCAGCAATGTATCGACAACAGGCGACTTCCACGCTATTTACTTCAGTGATTTTCACACAGGTAGATTTGTTATACTATGGCTAGGTTAGACTTCATAACGTCTGTATCTGATTGCAAATCCTGATGTGAGGTTTGCCTTGTGGCTTCAGGAAGCAGCTGTAGAGCCGGAGTATCTGCCGTCCCGCTGAGAAATCCAGAGCATCACAACGCCCAGAGAAATACAAGGTATAACACCACAGAAGAGTGGGCACTGAATGTGTTGTGCCATTTATCAGTAGCATGTCAATTTGTAAGATATAATGGTTCTTTTTTTGTTTTAAAACAGATGGCTGCTGGCCGTGTCGCTCGTGCTTTTGAATACACCGGGAACGAAAGGGACAGGGCAGCAGTCAGAGACAAAACACTGCGTGGCAAAAAAGACACTCTGTTTTATGATACAGGTGCTGATGATCAAAGCTACCTCACGTTGTACAGCACACGTTTTATAGAATGGCTGGATACACTGAAGCAACAATACTCTGAACTTCAGGAAACTCAACAGGATGGTAAAATCATCCTTCAGTCCAAGGAAGGTATCATACATTTATATCCTACTGTAAAGGCTGTGGTACAAGGCCGACAACTGATGGAGAGGTTTGAGGAAGATTTTCAACAAATGAAGCAAACGGTCAGGCCAGGCTCTAACAATGCTAACAATAGAGCTCGTCCTTTTGTGTTCCGTGGAGCACATACAAATGAGAAAAAACGTCGGCTCAGAAACAGGAGACTGCAAAAAAATCACGACACTTTGTTTTTTTGTACTGCTGTCAAAGATAGGGTTACTACAAGATGGAACCTCATGTTCTTTAGCATGCTTGTAAAAGAATGGCTAGGTGCAATGCAGCAAAATTATCCTGAACTTAGGCCGGACACACCGAACAATATGATCACACTCAAGTCTGATGTAGGTACCATAAGCTTATATCCTTATGTAAAAGTTGTGGTAGAAGGCAAGCTAATGAAGAGGTTTGAGGGAGATTTTCCACAAATGAGACAAACGGCCCAATCAACTGACTTATCAGCAGCAATGGGAAGGTTAACCTAAACAATGAGGAATAACATCGTGATGAGTCAGAGGGTGAGGGCACACTTGACACACCACCCAACCCACCAACTGAAGAGAAAGAATGCCTGATGAATAAGGAGAGAAACTAGAATTACCGCCTCGCTGTTGTTTGCCTCCACGCACCAGTCAAGTTTCTCTTACAGTGAAAACATGAATGCTTTACAACCACTGCCCCCACAAAGGCATAAAACACAGAATAAAACATTATAAATAGCTGATTCTTAAAGCTTTATCCTACTACTTTATTTTAGGAATATGTAATTGGGTTGTAAAATCTATTACATATTGTTTTCTGATTTGTATTTAGTTTGTAGGGCAGGGTTTCTCCTGGGTTGTGTGTGAGTTTTATTTTGCAGTTTTTCAGTTCATAGCAATATAGATGCCTTGACATGGCGACTTAATAGCGTATGGGGAGATTCTTATAAACATTGGTGCTCATGCATACAGGGGAAATTTGTTTTGGTGTTTATATATTGTTTCAGAATGTGTCACAGAAATGTCACGATAATGTATCTTCTGATTGTGTTGTATGACCTCAGCACACTCTGGTCTGTCTGCAGGTTATAGAGGAAACAAAGAGCAGCCTTGTACTCACTGAGCAGGTGGTAGTTTGAGTCCCTCTCATATTTGAAGGTCAGTCTTCCATAGCTGACATGGTTGAGATTCTTCAGCCACTCGAAATAAGACACTGTGACACCGCCAGCATTCAGGTACATGTCCTGCAGGATGAAACATCACAAACTCATCAGACCTCTGGCTGTTTGATCTCTACCCTCTCTGTGTGTGTAAGATTATCTTTGATTAAAAATGTCCTCTGTATTGTTTTTAAGATCTGATTTGGGGATTTTTTTTTTTCTTTTTTCTGTAAATGAAATGTTTTTGGGGAAAAAAAATATTTGTGTGATTGAAATGTGTTTGAAGAAACATGTAAAAGTGAGCAGAGGACCTCAATAAAAATCTATTGAGTACACAATGAAGGCTTGATCGTTGTTTACATGACTCTCGCGTCTTGTTTTCAGAATAATTTACTCTGCTTGTTGTTTCCCATTCATGGTTTAGTGTGTATTTTTTGTTTTAACATTAAATATTCATGACCAGATACGCAACAATCCAATTTAAAAGTTAAGGCAAACACACTCTCAGGTATTATTCATTAGGAGTTTGGGGTGTGGTTTGATCAGAGTAGATTGACAGTGCTGGACACAAAAGCCAGCAGCTCCGATAACTGTCATCAGATTTAGGGTCAAATGTTGCTCATTCCTGCCTGGGGCTCAGGTGTGTGTGGCATCACATTTCCACCCACATCACAGCAGCGACACAAGCTGAGACTAAAAGAGAAATGGTAATTCTTTCATGCAAAATACCTATAAAAAGACTAGTCGACTAGTCTGAAAAAGGAAAACACTCAGGAAACAAGTCAAAATTTAGCACAATATTTGAAGCATTGTCCCAAAAATAGTGTGTGCATTAAGAGCCCTTTGAAGCCTTTAATCACAATCCTCAACAACCATGTCAGATTTTAAATGCTGCTGAAGTACGAGACACTTTGCGCAATGCGGTATGAATGTGAACATGGCGGCAACTCAAAAGTTAACCACTACAATAACATCTAAAATAAATAAACTGCCTCTGAAATGTGGGGCACATTGAACCTTGATGGCAAGTCACTTTAAAGTTAATAAAACATCTAAATTATAAATAAATTCCAGCTGAAATGAGAGGCATTTTGCTCCGTGCAGTATGAATGTAAACCCTGCACATGTCATCCATAGTATGTCGTCAACAATCGTGAAAAAAACGTCACAGTATAGCTTGTCATCCAAAATCGTGAAAAAACGTCACAGTATAGCATGTCATCCAAAATCGTGAAAAAAACATCACAGTATAGCATGTCATCCAAAATCATGAAAAAACGTCACAATATAGCATGTCGTCCAAAATTCATGAAAAAACGTCACAGTATAGCATGTCGTCCACAATTCATGAAAAAACGTTACAGTATAGCATGTCGTCCAAAATCATGAAAAAAACGTCACAGTATAGCATGTGGTCCAAAATCATGAAAAAACATCACAGTATAGCATGTCGTCCAAAATCATGAAAAAACGTCACAGTATAGCATGTCGTCCGAAATCATGAAAAAAAACGTCAGAGTATAGCATGTGGTCCAAAATTCATGAAAAAAACATCACAGTATAGCATGTCATCCAAAATCATGATAAAAACATCACAGTATAGCATGTCGTCCAAAATCATGAAAAAACGTCACAGTATAGCATGTCGTCCAAACTCATGTAAAACCGTCACGGTATAGCATGTCGTTCAAAATCATGAAAAAAACGTCACAGTATAGCATGTCGTTCAAAATCGTAAAACAAACGTCACAGTGTAGCATGTGGTCCAAAATCATGAAAAAAACATCACAGTATAGCATGTGGTCCAAAATCATGAAAAACGTCACAGTATAGCATGTTATCCAAAATCATGAAAAAACGTCACAGTATAGCATGTGGTCCAAAATCATGAAAAAAACATTAGTATAGCATGTGGTCCAAAATCATGAAAAAACGTCACAGTATAGCATGTGGTCCAAAATCATGAAAAAACGACACAGTATAGCATGTCATCCAAAATCGTGAAAAAACGTCACGGTTTAGCATGTCATCCAAAATCGTGAAAAAACGTCAC
>NW_026080341.1:0-1322 GCF_006386435.1 Epinephelus moara | reverse complement strand
GATACGTGTTTGTGCGTTTCGGTGAACGTTAACTTGTTTGTTGACGATTAGCAAGCTAGCTTAACCGTTAGATTCTGAGGGAAATATCTGCTCGGTGTTCATTAATGAATTAATCTCTCTGATCTCGTGTCTTTGACTGGCGGATTTTAAGCTTTTTGGGACACCTGTGTGACTGATGCCGACACAGCCACACCAAACTACTTTGGCGTTTCGCTAACTTTTAGCAATATACTAGTTTTTTCTCCATTCTACAACCGGATCGACCCCAACGATACTGCTCGCCTGAGAGGGAAAGACCCTGTGAACACCCCAGAACCCATTTTTACACCTTCTGTGCTGTTTTCTGGACACCAGACTGACTGCAGCTGTGGACAGCGGACACCCATTCATCTCAACGGGCCCAGTGCTTGGGCCCGCGCCGGTAAGTCCCGCTTTCTACTGGATCCAAACCACCCTGACCCAAGACCTACGTTTAAAATTCTAACTGTTTAATGTGTGTACTTTGACCGGATGGCCGATCGTGTATACTTGCTCGGCAGATTTTTGAGTTTTAGGGTATTTACTGTGGATTAAACGTACGTACACACACACACACACAGAGGAACACAAAACACACGTTTGTATACAGAATAGTACACCCCCAATTTTGTCTTTAACCTCAATTGAGATTATGCCTCGGTACTTAAAGCAGAAGGAAATTTGACTGACTTTGATTGACACTGTGTTAATGTCATATAGGTTTGGATTTATTTTGAGAAGGCGCAGGTAGACTAGCAGCTCCCATGTTGATTGGCCATACTTGGCCTGGAAGCTAAGCTAACCAAAGCTAAGCTTGATTCATGTAACTCTGCTGTTCTGGTGCTGCTTGACCTGTCAGCAGCCTTTGATACCGTGGATCATAGGATCCTCCTGTCTCGCCTGGAACAGTGGGTAGGTATCACAGGTACTGCCCTTCTATGGTTTCAGTCCTACCTGGCCGACATCCTGGGCATAGGGATTGGCATGCGAAGTTGCTGCCAACCCATGTGTCTAAGGCCTCAGTATATTGCCTTTCTTGTTTTTCATTTTTATTCAGGGGCTTTTTATAACAAAAGCATTTCCATTTCAGTAAAGTACATTCTGATTCTGATCAGTCCACTAAAGTGCTTAAGGAAAATAACACTACATCAACATTAACTACGTTGTTCAAACTACTACAATAGTTTCAGTTACCCCCAGTAGGGGGTAGGGCTTATCTAAATGAGATGCAAATGAGCAGCATTGTGTTACCTGGCACCTGAGAATTCAAAATCGTTCAGGCTGGATTTCTCAGTACAGTAGTT
>NW_026080340.1:0-1231 GCF_006386435.1 Epinephelus moara | reverse complement strand
GGGCCACTTTAGGCTCACATAAGGAATAGTCGATACTAACTTGCCGTATTTCGGCCAAAACTGGCCCAAATGTGTTTCAACAAAGGTGGGCCACGTGTGCTTACTTGCATGCGGGCCACTTCAGGCTCACATAAGGAATAGTCGATGCTAACTTGCCGTATTTCGGCCAAAACTGGCCCACATGTGTTTCAACAAAGGTGGGCCACGTGTGTTTCCTTACATGTGGGCCACTTCAGGCTCACATACGGAATAGTCGATGCTAACTTGCCATATTTCAGCCAAAACTGGCCCAAATGTGTTTCAACAAAGGTGGGCCACGTGTGCTTCCTTACATGCGGGCCGTTTCAGGTTCACATCTGTTTTGTCTGGGCCAGAAGAATGCCTACAGTGCCGGATCGTTGCCAGAAGTGGCCCACATCCGTCTGCTATCTGGGTATATTCCTTTTCCCTTTCTTTTCTTTCCCTTAACCTAACCATCTCCCCCTATTCTAACCTGGAGGCCCTTTTTGGGTTGCTGGGTTCTTTTTGTACACCTAAACCTAAAAGATAATTAATTTTTGGGTTTTAAACTCAGCTTAATGATAATGTCTGACCCTAATTGGATTGGGAGATGCCTAAACCTAGCGGAGGTGGACTGTAGTTTTATTTCCCTTTTCCTTTTTCTTCCCCCCCCCCTTTTTTTTTTTTTTTTTTTTTTTTCTCCTTACCTAACCTTTGACCTTTACTTTTAAGGATTGAGTGATGGAAACGGGGGATCGGGTTAATCATCATTGTTATTTCTCCTTTTTAATAAACCCTCTTTAGAATTCCTTGAACCAATATTGCTGATTTTGGGCATGGGTTTTTAATCCTCTTTAATAATAGACTCAATTAACTGGGGTTGTGGTGCCCCAAGTCACCTTTTGACCTCTCCTCGAGCTTCCTGTAATTTTGGGATTTTCTTTCTTTTTTGTAGGCTTAACTTGTCTTTTTTGTAGTGTTTAATTTTTTCTAGGGCATATAGGATTTTTTTGTAGGAGGGGATGTACAGAGGGTTTATATGAATATAATTTTTAGAACATCAGAAGGGGAATAACAATTAATAACTGCATCATCTGATTTAAAGTGAACAACCTTTGCCAGTGCCGATTGTGCCCCTCTTTGGGGATCTACACAATCTCCGTCCCATATTGACCCCAACCCTAACCCCCCTAACCCTTAAACAAAGAGGAGTTGTGCATAACAACCTCAT
>NW_026080339.1:10785-15327 GCF_006386435.1 Epinephelus moara | reverse complement strand
GGCCACTATTAACAAAAAAATAATTTGGGACCAGCCTACTAATAGGGGCAGGCTACTGTTTGAAGGAGGCTTTTAATAAAAGAAAAAAAAAATCACAGCCAAATTTGAAAATACAAATACTGTTTGTTTTTTTTTTAATTGAAACAGCAGAAATATTTGTGTAAACTTGTCTTTTGTTACGACCGGCCTAGGGGAACCGGTACATAGCATGAAAGGATGCTCCCCTCTTTCCCCACTCCCAAGGACGACCAATGCCACACAGCTGCAGTCCAACAAAAGATAATTTATTTAACACTCAACAAGAAAGGTAGCAATAAGTTTCAGGGTGGGTATGGCCCAAAACAACAAACAAAACAATCTACTTTCCAAAACTAACTTACCTACCCAAAAGTAAAGAAAATAAAAATACAGGTCACTCTCCTGACTCCCTATAAATAAACAGGAGAAAAAGGATGAACAAAAAGGGCTACCCACTCCTATGGCTACCTGGACTGCTGGACTAATATCACAATTAACTCATTTTTAGCACAGTACAACAGAGCATGGTGCAGTTGGGAGAACAGCTCAAGCAGCGGCCATTTTATACCAGCTCCACCAATCTCCAACCACCAATCAGCAGGCAGCACCTGGAGAGAGAGAAACACACTAAGGGTGGCAGCACCACCCTCAGGCAGGGAGGAACAACAGAACAACAAAACAACAGAACAGCAGAATCACAAATAAATGACCCAGGGTCATAACAACCCCCCACCTAAGATCAAACATTTCCTCCCCTAAAAGAAATGTTTGATTCACTACGATCTAGACAGCGCATTGGCCATGACGTTTTCTAAGCCTTTTTTGTAGCGAATGTCAACATTAAAGTCCTGAAGCAACAAGGGCCAGCACATGAGACGTTGGTTGCTATTCTGCATCTGAGCTTAGAACACGAGCGGATTGTGATCAGAGAAGACGACAGTTGGCACAGGACTAGACCCAAGATACACTTCAAAGTGTTGCAACGCCAATAGTAAGGCTAAGGCCTCTTTTTCAATGATGCTGTAATGTAGCTGGTGCTTGTTGAACTTTTTGGAAAAGTAACAGATTGGATGGTCGATGCCACGCTCATCCTCCTGCAGGAGCACCGCACCCGCGCCAAGTGCACTGGCATCCACCTCCAGCTTAAAGGGATGCGCAAAGTCTGGGGCAGCGAGTACAGGAGCACTACAGAGGAGAGCTTTGGCTGTCTCAAAAGCAAACTGACACTTATCTGACCACTGGAAAGGACTTTTGGGGCTGGCTAAGCTGGTCAGTGGAGCCACTACGTCCGAAAAGTTTTTACAAAAACCACGATAATACCCAGCCATCCCTAGAAAACGGCGAAGCTCACGGCGCGTTTGGGGAACTGGGAAATCCAAAATGGCCTGCACCTTAGCAGTCACGGGACAAACACGACCTTGTCCCACCACCTTACCTAAATAGGTAACAACAGCCTTCCCGAACTCACATTTGGCCAGATTGAGTGTGAGGGAAGCTGTACACAAACGATCAAAAATCTCAGAGAGGGTTTTCACATGTTCAGGCCAGTTGAAGGAACAGGCCACGATATCATCTAAATAAACCTCGCAGTTGCTTACTCCGCAAAGAACTGTGCTCATGAGCCTCTGGAAAGTGGCTGGTGCGTTTCTCAGACCAAATGGCATGACTGTGTACTGTAAAAAATTGTCCGGAGTAACGAATGCACTTATCTCGGAGGCGCGTGGGGTCAGGGGGGACCTGCCAATATCCTTTTAAGAGATCTAGTTTCGTGACATATTTGGCTGAACCCACCCGATCAACACAGTCGTCCATGCGAGGAAGCGGAAAAGAGTCAGGTTTAGTAATGGCATTTACCTTACAGTAATCATTACAGAAACGCGGGGTCTGGTCAGATTTTGGAACCAGGAGTGAAGGAGAGCTCCATGGGCTATTACTTGGCACAGCAAAACCATTTTCAACAAGATACGTTGCCTCCTGCTGCATTATGGCACGTTTTATCGGATGAGCTCGGTAGGCGTGCTGTTTTATTGGCTTGTGATCACCCACATCAATATCATGACATAACACATTAGTTTGAGTGGGAATGTCACCAAAGAGGGTCGGATGATTTTGTACGAGCCTACTAATATCAGACCTGGTGGAGTCAGACAGGTGCGCCAAATGTGCGTCTAGATTTGACAGGATTTCTGAATTTCTGGGCGCGCACATGAAAGAGAGCTGCGACTGTCTTTCAGCCCGTCATCACTGGGGTCATATGGGGGCTGTGCAACAGACACGGTGGCAACAGGTGCAACGATGGGAGGTGAGACACTCTTCTCACGGTCAACATACGTCTTCAGCATGTTGATGTGACACACACAAGTTTGTTTCCTGCGATCAGGAGTATGGATTACATAATCCGTTTCGCTAAGTTTACGGTCAACCACATATGGACCAGAAAACTTGGCCTGAAGACCAGAACCAACAAGAGGTAGCAGAACTAGTACGCGGTCACCGGACTTTTTGTCAAAATGTGTTTTCATTTTGGACTGAGTGGTGGAGAGTGAATCACGGGCCAAATCACAAGCGTGATGCAGTCTCTCCCTAAATGAGCTAACGTAGTCCAGAATGTTTTCACTCGAACTAGTTTTGTTTGAGAGAAATTTCTCTCGCAACAGGCGTAGTGGGCCGCGCACAGTGTGGCCAAACACTAAATCGGCTGGACTGAAACCTAAGGACTCCTGCAACGTTTCCCTCACAGCAAACAACAACAGGGGCAATCCCTCATCCCACTCACGGTTTGTCTCAGTACAATATTTGCGAAGCATACTTTTCAGAGTTTGGTGGAATCTCTCTAATGCACCCTGACTCTCAGGATGGTAAGCACTGGAAGTGTGGTGTTTCACATTTAGCTCTGACATGACCTGGGTGAAGATTTTGAACATAAAATTTGATCCTTGACAAGAGCTTTTACGATGACACGAGCTTTTAATGAACGCAACGGGACAGCCTCAGGGTAGAGCTTTTAATGAACGCAACGGGACAGCCTCAGGGTAACGAGTCACAGCACACATCACAGTGAGAAATTACTGATTTCCAGACTTGGTTTTCGGCAAAGGACCCACACAGTCTACAATAACATGCTCAAACGGCTCTCCAACGGCAGGGATTGGCTTTATGGAGCTACAGGAATCCCTTGATTTGGCTTACCTGAGACCTGACAGGTGTGGCATGAACGACAAAATTTCACAACATCTGACTTAAGTCCAGGCCAAAAGAAATAATGGAGGATACGGCTGTATGTTTTTCTAATTCCTAAATGGTATGGTCATGGGCTAAACTTAGCACCTGGGAACAAAACTGCTGTGGCACTACAACTTGACTCACAGNCAAAAGAAATAACGGAGGATACGGCTGTATGTTTTTCTAATTCCTAAATGGCCGGACATGCTATGGTCATGGGCTAAACTTAGCACCTGGGAACAAAACTACTGTGGCACTACAACTTGACTCACAGACTCATGTGAAGGACCAGAACGAGGGGACCAGCAATGCATCAGAACACCATCATCAACAAGGTAGGACACAGACTTAACACATTTTGGACCTGTTACAAGAGAAAAACAAGGAGACAAAGTAGCATCAGTTTTCTGTGCATTGATCAGCTGTTCCCTGTCTACTGAAAGTGTCAGAGTTTTATTATCAGGCTGAAGCTCCACAACAACATTCTCTTTAACCTCTGAGAGAGGACTTGTGGGATCAGAGGTAGTCATAAAAGAGTCGCTAAGATCCACCAAGTCTCCAAGTTTTCGGGCCTGAGCACGGGTTACAGCACACACAGGGAACAAAGGAGGAGAATCGGGTACAGCAAAGTCAGAAACGTACGTATCTGCGATCGGGTTTTCAATTACCTCCGGAGACGGGAAAACTTTTCCGCCAGCCAAATCATTTCCAAGAATAAGATCAATACCGGCGATCGGTAACTGGGGCCTCACAGCAATTTTGAATTTGCCCGACACGATCCTAGAAGACATTATTACTTTATTACAAATAAAGTACTGTATTATTTACAGTAACAAACTTTACTTCAACAGTAAAAATAGTTTTTGGTGTTTTTGTAAATCACCACTATTTACTATTTACTACAACATATTGTACTAGTTGTCCTGCCTTGAAACAGTGAATCATCTCATCCTCTGTCCCATCTGCAGCCACCATGATGAAAACCGGACATTATCAGTTTATAAAAACCCGGACGCCCCGGACGGGACGTGAAAAGTGGACATGTCCGGGCAAAAGAGGACGTTTGGTCAGCCTAACGCCGTTAACGTTACCTAACACAAAGAGAAATGTTAACGGCTCATTTCTCCTCTGACACGCCACATACCTGTGTAACGCCATGGCTCGGTTGTCCAGTTACTGGGCAGTCATGACACCAACCAGAGACGAAATTACTGGACCTGGAGACGGTAAGCCATTATCTTGCGTTTGTCAGCTGCTCTCATGTTCCCTCCTTTTGTGAAGGTCTTGTTGCCGTCCTCTGCA
>NW_026080339.1:7042-9790 GCF_006386435.1 Epinephelus moara | reverse complement strand
CCTGACATTTTGCACAGAGCCTCAGGGGCTCATGGGGAAGTAGTAAACTGAGTTTCATGTCATTCGGATACACCAATGTGGAGATATGCAGCACTTCCTGTTTACAACGAAATCTGCAGGAAGTTGTTATTTAATAACTTCAGTATTCTTTGGAATATCAAAATTCTTTTAATAACATTTTGTCAGGGGAGTCCACAGATGCTGTGTGCAAAGTTTGGTGCAAATCGGTGAAATTGCCTAGGAGGAGTTCGAAAAAGTAGGTTTCACGAGATTCAGTCACTGAACGTGTGGATATAAGGTTTTTGAATGTGCCACAAAGTATATGGGAGTTATGAGCCAAAACGCACTTTCCTTGATTATAGCGCCACCTAGTGGTGGAAATTAGATAGAAAATAGATTATAAAATTTTTTGCCAGGTGTGAGTTATATTCCAAGTTTGATGAGTTTTGGGGTATGTTCAGGCAGTGAAAAATGCGATCATTTGGGACAAAGAAAAAAATAAATAAATAATCATTCGAAAAACAATAGGGACCTCGCAGGTCGAGACCTGCTCGGGCCCTAATAATAAACATCGCGATTTCAATAGGGTCCTCACGGACGACCTTGTCGTCGCTCGGGCCCTAATAAACATCGCGATTACAATAGGATCCTCACGGACGACTTCGCCTTCAGTCGGTGCTCAGGCCCTAATAAACATTTAATTTGATAGCAAAGTATATTTTTCTCAACAGGCCCAATAGCTTACTATAACTAGGAACAAAACACAGGATTCTGTAAAATAATCTGATAAACTAAAGAATAGGTGCAGTCAAAAACTGTGTGTAACTATGTTAGCACTCTCCCTGGGCCTACCTGCACTCTGATGACCTGCCCTGATATAGGAGTGTTGTAGGGGAAACATAATAAACCCATATATAATATAATGAGCCCATTTACTAAACCGAGAGCACCAAGAAATGAATTAACTGAATTTCAATAAGATACTGTTGTCACCATACAGTATTCCAAAATTAGGAATTTGGCTCCTTCACTTGGCCCTTAATTGATTTAATGGGGAAACAAACAATTACAGCTTTCAAAATACAAGGAGTCACGGTCTCTATCTTCTTTTCTTAATTTTCACGCACAATGGCACTACAGACGAAGATGCAGTCTGGCTCCCCTGGCCCCTGTTGGGGTCTCACTGTTTATTATAACCAATGCACTGGGAACCGTCTGTTCCTTAGTTTCCCTTCCTTTGCAGGTGTCAGCCTTTTTATGAATGTAGAGTATGGTAGGATGCTTAAGTGAACAAACTCTACAAATAATTTTCCATGTGCATCCCTCACTCATGTGTCCCGGTAACAAACAGCCAAAGCAAACTCCATTGCACTTAAAGAAATCCAATTTTCCTTGTGTCGTTTCTTGTCCAGAGTTTAAATTGTGCTCTCACTGACAGAAAAGACACAGCTTGAGGACAACATTTGAGAGCTATTAATTCATCTTTTTAACAGGTGAGACACTGGTTGTTAAACCACTCTTCTTTTCCCTTGGCATAGCTGGCTGATATAGAACTAATCCTGAAGCTTGCCTCCCTGAATAGGTGGGTGTTTCCTTTAGGTTCCCAAACAAAAGATGTAAATGATCTTAGCTTGGTGATCAATTAAAGTAACTAGATCCATAAATCTAGCTCTCCGTCCATTTTTCTCTTGCAGGTCACATGCCAAGCCTGCCATTTCTTAAGTCAGCTCGGGTCCAGCTCATAAATCATATGGCACACACTTATTCAGGTCAGGTTATTGTTCTGTTATTCAAGTGTTCTCTGATGATAGTCCATGGGGCAAATTGGTAATTTTCATTGTCTTTCAGGATTGAAGTTGCTTTCTCCATTGACAATAAGTCTAAGAAATCCCTCAACCAATTGTATTTACTATAGCAGAGAACACTTGAATGGCAGAGAACACTTGAATGGTTCAAAGAAAAAAAAATGGCTATGCCTAGGAACAGGGGAGGTCTGGCTGTACAGAGACTGGCTAAAGACTGGCTAAAGACTGGCTTTAAAATCATATCCGCTCAAATTAATACCGGTTATATTTTGGTCGGCTCGAATGGCACATGCCAGCGGTTCTAATGCTAAAATGAAAATGGATGGAGAGGCTGGACAGCCCTGCTGTGTGGATCTGAAAGGGATAAGATATACCATTTGTTTTAACACAAGCCGTTGGTTCATAATATAATGCCTTGATCCACTGTGTACATTTTGGTCCAAAACCAAACTTAGACAGTACATGATGAATAAAAAAAGGCCACTCTATTCTATCAAAGGCTTTTTCAGCATCCAGCGATATTGCTACCACTGGATGCTGAAAAGTAGATGCTCCTGCCATGACATGAAAAAGTCTCCTCATATTATTTGAGGAAAGGTGGCCTCTAATGAAGTCAACCTGGTCTAAGTGTACTAATGATGGTATTACCTTCTCCAGACGCATAGCCAGGATCTTGGCAAACAATTTCTAATCGTTATTTAAAAGGCTTAATGGTCTACTCATTTGCATATGGTCCTTACCCTGTTTTGGAATAAGAGAGATAATAGCAGATCACATAGTCTGACTCAGCCTGACGTGCTGACGTATTGCGGTAAGCGAGTTGTGTCATTTCCGGTGTTTCTGTGACAGCGTCTCTGTACTGCTCTGGTGAATTCTGCTAGCCTGTTTTCTCACTACAGTTGCTTTAACGTCTACTTCAAGTCTTAACCCACACTGGTTCTGT
>NW_026080339.1:0-6670 GCF_006386435.1 Epinephelus moara | reverse complement strand
ACTGATATAGGTGCATGGTCAGATATGATGATACTATGAATCTGAGAATCTAACACATTCCCCATTAAAGTTTTCGATACAAGCAAATAATCTATTTGTGAATATGAATTGTGAACCATGGAGTAAAAAGTATATTCACGGGTATTGGGATTAGATATGCGCCAAATGTCAGCCAATGCTAATGTTTTTTTAATTCAGTAAAAGCTGCAGAGAGAACTCCATCTGACGGGAGGGGGCGACTTGAGCGGCACTAACCATATTAAAGTCTCCTCCCATCAGAATGGGATCTTCGGCAAACTTTGTTAAAAGTACATTCAGGGAAGATAAAAATACTGCTTGATTCGAGTTGGGTGCGTAAATATTAAGTGTACATTTCTGATTTTGTAAGAAACCTGAAATTATGATCTATCTTCTGTCCTTATCAACTATTTGTTCTATTAATTTAAACAAAATTCTTTTTGCTATCAAGATGCTGACACCCCTAGCTGCTCCACTGCCTGTTGCAGAAAATGCCTGTCCTACTCATCTGTGTTTTAGTTTGGGCATTTCACTCTCTTTGAGGTGTACCTCTTGAAGCATTGCTACATCACATGGAACGATTTCAAATGTGAGATGATCTTATATCGTTTAACTTTATTTGAGACCCCCTTTATATTCCAAGATATCAACTTAATAGTGTTAGGACCCATTTATATTCAAGCCGTTTTTAATTGATGTAGGAACCTTGCCTAAAAGCCTAATATTTATATTCCGTACCAAGGGGTGAAAATACAGGGTAACACAAGACAAACAAACAACATACAAGATGCCAAAAGGCAAATACACACATAACAAAAATGAGACTGTGCCATACAGTGCCAGTCTTCCATCTGTGAACCAAAAAAAAAAAGCGAATGGGTGCTGCCATCCTCAATATTCGGACCCCTAAAAGAAAAAATATAGGTGGATCATTCAGCTCCGGCCCCGGTCTAGGCCACGAGAGCAGCATCCCACAAAACCCACCTTTTAATTTCATTAAAATAATCATTCACTGGTCTATTATTCATCCCACGAGTGCTCTCAGACTCAAAATTGTTGAGTTTAGTATGAGTGGCATGTATTAGGATCAACTAGCTAACTAAGCTACGCTCATAGATGTATTATATGAACTACATACCAGAACCCAAGATGTCACCTATTCAGTCCAGTGACAACTGCTCACCTAGAAAGAAATTTCTAGCTCCTGGGTTATGTCAAGGTCATGCTGACCACTGGATACGTGCAGAAGTGTTAATCTGATCATGCCTCAGTGGCCCAGCTGGGCTATGTATACAAGTGAACTGTGCTCTGGGTGATGGATACAGTGCTGCCACTGTGTTATAGCCATTTAAACCATAAAATGAATTATGCAGTGTTGTAAACTAATGATAGGCTTGGTGAACTTCAGTCATCGATACCAAAGGATGAGACACTCCTGGCACACGCATCTTACTGTGAATGACTTACAAAATTGAAATACCCTGAAGAAAACTGTTCTGGGGGTAGTTATGAAAAATTGCCTACACTGTCATATCAGTGAATCCAGTCGTTAAGCACCTAACTTATATCGATTAAAACAACAACCAAGTTCGATAACAAAGGTTAAGAAGTGACTAGTAAATGCGGCACAAAACCACAAAATCTAAATATCTTGATGTGTGAAACAGCAGACTCACTTTTGTGTCATTTATTTAGTTTTGCCTTTCATTTTTGCGCATCTTTACAGTGGTTGCTTTTATTTAGCAAGCATTCTCATTCCCGAGACACAACAAGAAACATGCATACTGCCGTGCTCTCACACAACAGCGATACTCACAAGCCCCCGGCTGTGTTGGGGTTCTCCCCGGAGGGCGAGAGGGTTGCCTCGATGCGACTGCGGGTCGCTAAGAGAAGGTCTCTTACTGTTGTTTGTGCCTGCCCTTCTCCATTGTGGAGGCAGCTGCTAGGAGCTGTGGTCAGAAGATTGTTAGTGCCTGTCGTGGGGGCAACATAAGAACCCACTGGTGGACGGAGGCCGTAAGGCTGAAGCAGGAGGCCTTTTGGGTCTCGGTACCGGTTGCCTGGAAGGGCTGCAGCTGTTGCAGTCACTGAAGCAAAAACCCAGATGTGGGAGGAGTTCAGGGAGGCTATGGAGAAGGACTTTCAGTTAGCCTTAAGGAAGTTCTGGCTAACTGTTAGATGCCTCAGAAAGGGAAAGTAGGGCTTGTCTCAGGCTGTGCTCAGCAGAGAAGGAGAACTGCTGACCTGAACTCGGGACATAGTCAAGCGGTGGAAGGAGCACTTTGAGGAACTCCTGAACCCGGCTGTCACATCGACCATGGAGTAGGCAGAGCCTAAAGGCTCTGGTGGAACTCTCACACATATCCCTGGCAGAAGTTGCTGAGGTAATCAAAAAGCTCTGCAGCGGCAAGGCACCAGGTGTGGATGAAATTCACCCGAGATGCTGAAGGCTCTGGACATTGTTGGGCTGTCTTGGTTGACATGCCTTTTCAGTGTTGCATGGGGTCAGGTACGGTGCCTGCGGAGTGGCAGACCGGGGTGGTGGAGTATCACACTGCTCAGCCTCCTGGGTAAAGTTTACTCCAGGGTGCTGGATCGGATTCAGGACGAGCAATGCAGATTTCATCCTGGCCGTGGACCAGTGGACCAGCTCTTTACCGTTGCAAAGCTGCTAGAGGGGTGGTGGGAGTTTGCCCATCCAGTCCACATGTGCTTTGTAGACTTGAAGAAGGCTTATGACCACGTCCCTCGGGGGGTGTCAGCTCTTAAAATAGTCAGTAGGCTATATTAATACTGAGAGGGAACTCAAAGTTTCCACTTTACACATTTTCTTTCTGAGCATAGGCTCAGGCAGTACCACACACCACATACACTTTTTATTTTATTTTTGTTCCTTAGTCTTTAGGCTTATTCAGTTTGGTGTATTTGTGCTTTTATTATCTTTTTGAATAAATACTTTTGGAACATACATGCTGTTTATTTAATACTGTACAAAAGTGAATCGTGCCAACCACTCCTATGTCAAGAACTCCAAAATCCCTCAATCTCTACTTTTGATGACAACTTTAGTTATTGTTATTATTATTATTGTCATTATTATTATTTTAATTATCAATCAGGGTTCCATAGTCATAGTTTAGTATATCCCTTGTCAAAAAGTCCTGTAGGATTTTCATCTTGGTCTTTTTAAGTGACTGGTTTTGTGCAATAAGTTACACACACACACACACACACACACACACACAAAACGAAGTTTATTCAAAATTTTTTCAGGTGTCAGTCCTTTTAAAATATGAAGCTTAGATGTCTCTCATCTTTAATCACCCCACTTTAAATTTTGCATGAACTCTGCATCTTTTAGCTACAGAAACCATTCAAATGTCAGTGTTCTGCCCCTTAGTCACATTTCTGCTATAATGTTTTTTTTTTCATATTAAATAAACAATAATATGCTTTTTTTCATCATTTATTAAAATGGCAAAGCATACACAGCTTTATCTTATTTTCAGCCCTCAAAGACATCATCTGATCTTCCACATTTGACAGTAGCTTTTACCTTTGCTAGCAATGTCTTTAAGCTCTTAGCTTTTTTTGGTTCCAGAGTGATGCAGGGGTGATGTTCTTTTTGTAGGCCAACCTGGAAGTTAACATTGCCAACAGCATTTTTTCATCATATTTCTGATTACTTTAAAGAGGACCTATTATGCTTTTGGGGTGTTTCCCTCGTCTTTAGTGATTTAAATAGCAGTTTTATGATTCTATAAGATCTGCTAAGTAAAAAAGGCCAAAGTCCAAGCTGAAGGGAGCTCTCTCCCCACAGACACAGCTCCTCAGCTGCCTGAAATGCCTCATTTGCATTCCTGCCTTTACTTCCAGAACTTGGTTACATCATTATCTAACATTATCTATGCATACAATACCTGCCTGTGGGCCACTGACCCACGCCCCCCAACAAACCGCAAATTACCCTTGTTTAGACTGCTAAAGGAAAAGGAGACGAAGAATAAGTGGTTGGAATTTATTTTTAACACTATTCCTCAACAATAGAACCTGGACATTTTATTGTGTTCCCTCCATTTTCCTGAGGACTGTGTCACAAACTGGCTACAAATACAGCTGGATTTTCACAGCGGTTACTCCTGAAAGACGGGGCAGTTCCCACTTTGTTGGGCAAATCTGGAGATTCAGATCACACGTAATTTCACCAATAAAAAATAAAAAAGAAGAAAAGAAAAGGAAAAAATGCAATAAGCATAACAGGTCCATTTGAAAGCCTGTTTCCACTTAAACTCTTATTGGTGCTACAGACTGAAACAAATAAATGCAGGTGTTGACTCAACCCAGGTCTGATTGCTGTCGTGTTGTTCAGCTAATTGCTTGAGCTAGCTAGCTATAGAAACATTTTGCACTTCTTTGCAGCACACATTTATAACTGCAGTCAGTCAATGGACATACAGTTACCATGATGTGAGGTCAGATAAGTTACAGTTATTATGTTACAACTGAAATATAAGATGGCTACAAAATAAAAACTCACCACTGTGAAGCGTCCTGCCCCAGACTTAATTGCAAAGGTGGTTTGGAGTCCGCGGCTTGTGTTTCTTCACTCAAATTGATGCAGGAGAAGAGGGCCTTGTTAGCTTGTTTTTGTTTTTTTGGACACCGGAGCCCAAAAAACTTTGGTTTCAGAATTGATTTTCGCCACAGCTCCCGCACTGAATTCCCCGTGAACCACAGAACTCCCGTGTTGCTTTACAAGCGTACTTGGCTGATGAGTAGAATTTAAGAAACAGTCTAAATGACATGATGTTGCACACTCTTGTACAGTGGGTGGCGGTGTACATCTTTAAATTGTTTGCAATCCGCCAACCGAGAGAAGAAGAAAAAAAAAATGCTTTGCAAACTGTCATTCCGATTGAGACTGGTCAATAGAGACGTGTCTTACAGCTTTCAGTTTAGGCCCCGCCCATCAGGTTCAACTTTTTACTCGCAAAACTTTTTGAAAATAACTCGCAAACAAAACTTTAGGATTTGCAAACAAAACTTTTGGATTTGCATTTTTTAATCAATCACTTTTTACTTGCAATAAAACATTTTTTGATTGCAATATTGATACTTTTGCTCTCAAATCTCATAATATTGCAAAAATTAGGCCTATCCTGTCCCAAAAAGATGCAGAAAAATTGGTCCACGCTTTTGTTACCTCTAGGCTGGATTACTGTAATTCCCTATTATCAGGTAGCTCTAATAAGTCTTTAAAAACTCTCCAGCTAATCCAGAACGCGGAGGCACATGTACTGACAGGAACTAAGAAACAAGATCACATTTCTCCTGTTTTTAGCTTCTCTGCACTGGCTCCCTGTAAAATCCAGAATTCAATTTAAAATCCATCTCCTAACAACAACTCTGTCATATCTTAGAGAGCTCATAGTGCCCCATTTTCCTACCAGAACACTGCATTCTGAAATGCAGGGTTACTCGTGGTTCCTGAAGTCTCTAAAAGTAGAACAGGAGCGAGAGCCTTCAGCTATCAGGCTCCCCTTCTGTGGAATCATCTTCCTGTTACGGTCCGGGAGGCAGACACTGTACCCACATTTAAGGCTAGACTTAAGACTTTACTTTTTGATAAAGCTTATAGTTAGGGCTGGCTCAGGCTTCCCTTGGACCAGCCCCTAGTTAGACTGATATAGACCTAGTCTGCCGGGGGACCTCCTATAATACACAGAGCCCCTTCTCTCGTTCTCTCGCTCTCCTTAGTTTCTGAAAAGTTGGTTAACATTCATGTCCTGTTACTGCAGCTCGCTAACTCGGCTTCTTCTCTGGAGCCTTTGTGCTCCACTGTCTGGCAGGTTAAGTCGTATCGCAGCTACACCTGGATGCTGTGCCATGGTTGGGCTGCTGCTGTGGTCCTGCCTAATGCCTCCTACTGCTGCTGTTATTATTAGTGATACTTCTACTGTTATTATACACATATGATTATTATTGTTGATTATTATTATCCGCTGTGAGGGTCCAAAGGACAGAGGGATGTCGTATGCTGTAAAACCCTCTGAGGCAAATTGTAATTTGTGATATTGGGCTTTATAAATAAAATTGATTGAACTGACTGATTGATTGTGTTCCGTCCAGGTCCACAGAGTGTTTCCCAGTGGCCTAGCAGCTCAAGAGGGCACCATTCAGAAAGGGGATGAAGTGTTGTCTATAAATGGACAAACACTGCGGGGTGTCACACATGCTGATGCCACTGCTGCTGTACGTCAGGCCCGCAGTTTGAAGCTGGCTGTGGTGGTCATCTGCAAGAGAGCAGAAGAGAAAGGACGAGAGGGAGGAGGCTGCAGGAGCGAAGAGCCCGACCCTATAGGTGAGACATATAACTCACAAGGGTGTAATCCAAACATCTCCAGTGTTTGAGCCTCTCCAACTCTCTCCACTACCTCTGTAAAAGACAATAAGCGCTGTGGCTCATATAGGCATAATAAGGTTTCACATTTTGTATTATGAGATAAATTACACCTTTTAACATTTTAACATGATTTTTTTTTTTTTTAGCTGTACAATAAAGGTATGCAGGCTACATTTTCCTTGTTTTGTATTTTGTGTTTTATGTTGCAGTGGAGAAACAGGAATCACCGGTGAGTGTGGAGCTGGAGAA
>NW_026080338.1:0-1948 GCF_006386435.1 Epinephelus moara | reverse complement strand
AATATTCTACACAAATAGGGACTTTCTCAGATCAAAGACCAAAGGATTCCAGCGGTGCACTGCATGTGACTCTAAAACGCTTTGCAAGAGTTAATGGACTTATACCATACAGCCTACTGTTTGTCATATTTGTATGCCTTTAATCGCCTTAATGCTACAAATAGATAATTTATCTTAGAGACAAATATATTATACAGCTGCTGCTTTATTGCTTAATTTAAAATAAAGTATTTCCACGTGAGTAGCCTATATGAATATTGGCTTTATCGACCTGTAGCACAACAATAAACGTTAGGTTTATGAATTAAGTGGATTTAAAACCGCTGTTTTTGTATTGGAAAGCAGTGAGATTGTAAAATGTTCTTCAGTGCATGGACAGTGTGGTCACAAGTTGATCTGGCTGCCTCCCAATTTGAAGACATAGCTGGCTGTATGTTGTCGGATTTTTAGCATAGGCCTATCTGTATCTATGATGGTGTTGCAATAGTGGCGCACCACTGTTAAGTGAGCGCCTATTATTTATGTTCCCATGATGAAGCGGGTTCGAATCCCGTGAAAATGTTATTTTTTACGTCTCAAAGGGCTGAACGGTTCTTTAATATGGCACGTTTCTTTAAGCAGGCACCGAAGACGAAACTGTGTAGGCCTATTTAGAAAATGTAGGCTATTCGAGATAGGAGTTAGATTTACAGGAAAAGCAACTTGGCCTCTTCCTGTTTTCATCATTCCGTCATAACAAGCGCGATTCAAACCGCGTCTGAGTGTCGGTCCGTGACTGGGTTCCTCCAACAAGAGTCCAAAGACGGATCAGGTCGGCTATGTTTTGATATTGTTCTGAAAAAGTGAATGAAGAGGCCTTCGCGAGGACAGCTACGTGTTCTCTTCCTGGTTGAAAACAGCTGTTGTCACTACGACAACCACAGACGCATTCGGCTGAAGGTCGCCAGTTAACAGGGTCGCGAGTAAATCCGAAACACCGGCCCTCTGACCAAAGTTAATTATCAACCGAGTAGTACAGCCAGCCCATCAACTACCACGACACTAACGTTATTGTTCGTGTTGTACGCCTCAGGTTAACAGGGACAGTTGGTGACATAAATAGCCTATAGAAACATAGGTAGGCTATACTGTATACGATAAACGCCTTCATAACGTTACCCGTTACTTCTCACGGAGTTTTAACGCAAAGCATGTCGAACTCTGTCGAACCTTCTTCGTAGTACTGTTACAGCCCTCTGGGCAGGAAAAACAGATCAAAACATCTTTGTTGCTGTTCAGCAGACGGAAGATTTTACACAACCTGCTTTTCTGTTTATTAAACGTGGTGTAGTTATACAAAAAGTCGTTTTTCTTACCTGACAAACGTTTAAATCTTCATTACTTAGACTGTTTACTCTTCCCGTTCTAACACTGCCATGCCCGCTCGCGCCTCTAAAACTTGTGTTGTAGGTTGTACCGGAAAAACGTGAGAAATCCTCCTCTTCTCTTTTTTCTCTGGCACACTGATGTTTGTGCGCCACATTGCTGCTTCCCACAGGTAGGAATTATAGGCCTATTGCATTCTCAAAGGTGTAATTCTGTCATAGTCCTGTGGGATTCAGTGAGCTCTCTCCCTTTTAACAACAACAACAACAACAAAAACTAGTTTATTTTTATGCCAAAAAATAGGGAAGAAACGTTATAAACAAAACATAGGCCTACTATATGTGTCCCTCCCCACAATATTGGTTCATCAAACAAGTTTCCTGTGCTTTTTGTCCATTCCTCACCATGGCAGGACTATCATACAGTTTGTAGACATGCACCAAGCAGGAACTACAAAGACTTCTATTTTTTTTTTCATTAACAGACAGTCAGTAAACTAGCAAACAAACAATTACCTAACAGCAGAAATGTCCTGCTAGGTGGCAGACATGGGGGGTATTCCATCAACGTAGCTAAGAATATC
>NW_026080337.1:0-1412 GCF_006386435.1 Epinephelus moara | reverse complement strand
TCTATATAAGAGAAACACTTGAGGAGAGCCTAGAACTGGACAAAGAAAATGACTTCACCATCAGTATTATGAAGCTATACAAGGCTGCTGGACGCAGCAGTGGTCTCAGTGCACGGATAAGGAGTTGTTTGGCAAACATAGCCAATGGATGAAAGCCTGGCTAATTCTAAGCTATCTGAGTTTTGGGCAGTACAAAGTTAAGGACATCTACTGGAAAAAGTAATGTCAGTTTTATGTTAATTTTTCCTCCTTCATCATCTGTCTTAAGTTTGTTTTGTTGTTGTTTTGTTTGTTTGGTTTTTACATTTGAGTGAAAGCTACTTTTCATTTGAGAAGGAACGGTTTTAGTTTCATTTTTATTGTTCATGTTTTTCTATGCTGTATATTATATATATATATATATATATATATATATATATATATATATATATATATGCAGCTCAGCTTTTTGGAATGCACATACTGTGAAGCCATTTTTCATTTGAGGATGAACAGTTTTAATTTTATTTTTGTTGTTCACACAATATGCTGTATATTGTATATTACAGTTGAGAATTTTTGATTGGAAATAAATAATAGTCCAAGAAAAAAATATTGAGAGAGAGAGAGAGAGAGAGAGAGAGAGAGAGAGAGAGAGAGAGAGAGAGAGAGAGCTAATGAAGAGGTTTGGAGTGGAAGTGAAAATCCTCCATCAGCTTACATAGAGGTTCAATTGTTCTGCTCCAGTTGTCTCAGACCTGTTGTCTTTTATTAGATGGATATTAATTAATGTCACATATATCAACAATATAAACATATATTTTATAAAACAGCTCCAGTTCCTCACAGAGTCCAGATGTGATCTATAGGCTGTTATATCATAGAGTTGTAGTAAACCCTCTGTTAAACACCTGGATGACATCACAGGATCTTACAGGATCAAATATCATTTTTTTCTGATCAGTATTAATAATGAGAGAGAGCAAGCAAGAGAGAGAGATAGAGAGAGAATCTAAATCTTAAATTTGTCCACTGTACTTATTTTAATTCAGTGAACTGCACAAAAACTGCAAAAAAGTGTATTATTCCCAAGAACTGCAGTCATATATAATATTATTACATTATCAGCACCAGTTATTACATTTTCAAAGGGTTTTTAAATACTAGGCCAATAACGTAATAACCAGCCAATAATGTAATAACTTATTACATTATTGGCAAAAAGTTATTATGTTATTGGCTCAAAGGTTTTATTACATTATTGGTAGTTATTACATTATTGGCCGTTATTACGTTTTTGGTTGCTACAGGTCCCGAATGGTCAGCTTGTGATTTGACCACCAAGGGGCGTTTAAAGCGCTAATGGGTGCTGGCGTTCAACTGCCTTCTTTGTGTGACGCTGTGTGTATGAGCACAACTCACTTATCTCATTT
>NW_026080336.1:2233-3777 GCF_006386435.1 Epinephelus moara | reverse complement strand
GTAGTTCCCCCTGCTGGCCCCCAACTGACATTATGCCTCCTCATCCAAATCCACTGACTAGCACTGGCTGCTTCATCTGACATTTCCTTCACTGTCTTCCTCAAACTCTGTCCCCGCACTCCGAGTTCCCCCAGGAGCGAGACAGCTGATCTTGCAATGAATCCCCTACACCCCCCTTCCCCAAGTTAATATCTTCCAAAATTACTGTCATGTAGAAAAGTCGATTTCAAATGAGTATTTTGTGCTTGTTCTCATAACATTGAGCAGCACATCTCCACAGTTAACTGTTAGTAACTCATATTCCAGCTGGTGCAGATGACACACACAAAGTCAGCAGTCAGAGGATTAAACATTACATTAAATCATTGTTCATTTTATTTTATTTTAATATATTTATCATTCAACACCCATCATCTGACCTACATGTTCTTTGTTTCACCCAGAACTGAACTTGTTAATAAAATTAAGACAAAATATCACCTGTGAATCCCCTGTTTTGCAGTCCACCTGCCGGGTACCCGTTGGTACTTTACCCAAAGCAGGATTCTGCTACTCATATCTACTTTAATTACCAACTAATCACAGTAATACAACAATGTGGCAGCATACAAATGTTATGTAAAGCTTCCAGATTTTATCAACTCTGCTCCAAGTCAAACCAAAATCTCATTCTTATTTTGGGCGCCACTGCGATACATTGCTGCCTCTCAGATTTAGCAAACTGCACCTATGAACTAAAGTCTGGTTTACTTGTCAAACAGTTGGCTGGAACTAAGGTCCTGCCTCTGACTGGTTAGGTAGCCAGTCAAAGTTTGAAATAATAGGGTGGCCTACCAGATTTCAGGGGCTTTTTCAGAAGAAGAGGTCGGTCCTACCCCATCTCTCAATGGATATGGAGAGCTTTATGATTTTACCTATCAGAGTTCAGAATCAAATGTGTCTCACACCATTCCACATGAATGGGTAGTGGCGCGCCAAGCAGTTCAGTGGTTAGAGCGGGTATCCTATGTACAAAGGCAATGTCCCTGTCATGGTGGCCATGGGTATAATTCCAGCCCATGGCCCTTTGCTGCATGTCATCCCCTCTCTCCCCCCTTCACACTTGACTCTGTCCTGTCAAATAAAGGCAAAAGCCAAAATAATAATAATAATAAGAAGAAGAAGAAGAAATAAATGGGGAGTGAATTTAAGTCTGACAGCACCATAAGGCCTAAAAACAAGCATGTTTTGGGGTTTATTTGCATGACAGGTACAGCTAGAGTTGTACCGATACCGATACCAGTATCGGAAATGCCTCCGATACTGCCTAAAACGCGGCATCGGGCATCGGCGAGTACAGCCTATGACCAATCCGATACCAGGCAAACTATCGTTTGAACATCGCCATCGCGATTTGTGCATGTGCAATAGTCACATCGCAGAGCATGCAATGTTTTCTCTTCTTTTAGAACATGTAAACTTTTGTTTTGCTTCAGAAAAGCAGCTCTGAAGCTCCGCTCGTTGTTCCGCTCAGCTCGCCTCTCTCTCTCTCTCTCTCTCTCTCT
>NW_026080336.1:0-1133 GCF_006386435.1 Epinephelus moara | reverse complement strand
AGTTATGCCCTTTCTCTATCATTTTCATACTGAGACAACATGATCGATATCTTTTTTGTGTCTGTACGTCCAGTGGCTGGGTCTCAGCGTTTAGCATTGCGCTTATAGGGGGTCAGTACGTCCTGCGCTGTGATCCGCGGAGGGATACACCGGTGAGCAGGCACAGATGTAGCTTGTAAACAAAACTCACCTGTTTATTTAGCCTAGCGATATCTCTGGATTTTAGTAGCTGCAATGGACGACTTTGAACGCGATTTTGAAGAGTTTCTTGTAGCGGACACAGATCCAGAGCCATACCTGTTTGAGCCGGAGTACACAGATGAGGAACTCCATGTTTTGCATGCTGAGCAGGCGAGAAGAAAGGCTGAATCCTCCGCTCCCTCGATGCTACCATCGTTGGGGAGATATATCATCAGGAGGAAAACCGCCGCAGAGAGTGCATCACAAGGAATGAAAACTTTGCAGCAATCACTAATCCTGGCTTTCAGTCGGGTGAGTAATATCGTCCGTGTCGTCTCCTTGTTTGCTTTTACCGAGTGAACTAGCGTACCTGTCCTAGAGCAGCTGTTGCTCACCGGTGTATCCCTCCGCGCAAGATGTACTGACCCCCTACAAGTGCCATGCTAACCGCTGTCTCAATATGAAAATTATAGAGAAAGGGCATAACTCCCAAATCGTCAGAGTATTCTTTTCACAAAATAATGCGGACTCAGCAGATGACTTGTTAACTGTTTATTCCTCCTTACACCGAACATACACGGCTGCTTCTCATTGTTTCCAGTAGCACAACAACGGTTACTACATTACCCAGAATAACTTGAGGCTCACACTACTACGGTAGCTTTAGTAGCTCAAAATACACAACAGATTACATTAGATCGGAACAGAAACACGACAGGAGAATTTACTGAGTAATTTTGCTGTTTCCACTAATTACTTGGACTGACCTGACGTTAGTTAATCCTCTCGCTCTCCAAAACAAATGCATGCTGTAATTGCTGTCTGCAGTCGGAATTTTACGATACCAGGCTGTGGGTGTCATACCACTCCGACCAAAGGGGCGCTATAATCAACGAAAACGAAAAGTTCCGCACAGCTGCTTTAAGTCATCTGGTGAAAATTTTTGTATTTGT
>NW_026080335.1:0-3349 GCF_006386435.1 Epinephelus moara | reverse complement strand
ATAAAAAATGAGTCTAGAGTTAAAGGAACACTTTTTAATCACAAATAACGTGACTAAATTAACTTTTGAATGAAAATGAACAACAATGTAACGTTAACATTAAACTGATATTTATGAACATTAATAATTAATTTTTAATTACTAAATTAATAAAAAAAATAATAATAATAATACTAATACTAATAATAAAATTAATAATAAATAAAATAATAAATTAATAATAAAGTAAACAAATGAAAGACAGACAAATGTTTGACTGGGGATCTGTTGCATTTCCTCTCTCTGCCCTGGTGTGGCCTGGCCTCTCTACCCCCTGCAAAACATTAACTTACACACATGTTACACAAAATCTATAAATACCAGACTTAACAAAAGTTACAGAAATGCTAACAAATTCAAAATATGGATTCATGTTTCTTTTGGTAACGTTAGGGAAGATGTCAGGAAAGAAAGCAGCTAAGTACAGTAATGAGATGCTACAAAAAGCACTTGATGACATAAGAGCAGGGGCAAGTGTTAGAAAAACATCCATCAAATACAACATCCCCAAGTCCGCCCTCTCCGACCACAAACTGGGGAAATATGGGTGTGGTCCCCACCCAAACAGGGCCATCAACAATGAGGAGGAGGAAGCCCTCGTTAATTATATTGTGTGGATGGCCAACCATGGTTTCCCCCTGACCAGAACGATTATTAAATGCCTGGCTCTGGAAATAATAAAGGAGAGAGGTCAGACAGACAGAGAGGTGGGCCCGATTCAAGGCCCGCCATCCAAAACTGACCACCGGGACACCAGACTCCCTGGATCAGGCCAGAGTCCTCGCTGCCACACCTGAGGCCATAGAAAAGTTTTTCATCCTCTATGAAAATATTGTAGAGAACTAGAGTCTCCAGGACAAGCCTCACCTAATCTGGAACTGTGATGAGACAGGATTCAGTGACAAGCTGAAGTCTAAAGAAAAGGTGATGTGCCAACGAGGGAAGAGACATGTGTACTGGCAGCAGACCACGACAAGGGAGCACATAACTGTGCACCTAGCGGTCAGTGCAGCGGGTGCAAGTGTCCCTCCCTTCGTCATATAACCTTGATGCCTTCCCAGCGTGGCATACGCCTTGGATTGCTCTGAAAAAGGTTTGCATTGAAATAATCAGGGACAGTACACATTAATAAACACTTTCATGTAAATATGCAGGATTATAGCCAGTGGCTAATTTCCATCCTTTGTCCCTAGGCGATATGACGACAGATGTTTTTTCAAAGTGGCTGGAGCACTTTATATATATATATATATAAAACACGCCCCAGCAGAGCGTCCCTTGGTCTTAATCATGGACCAGCATGAGACGCACTGTGGCCGCCAGGTCATTGATGTTTGTAGGTCAAACAAAATTGAGATCCTCCTCCTCCCCCCTCACACCACTCACATGGTGCAGCCACTGGACATCAGTGTCTTCAACCCCCTGAAGGCTGTCTTCAGCACCCTGGCCAGCCGCATGGGTCTGGTGAGAGGCGACGTGGTGGTGGGGAAGAAGCACTTCTCCTCAGTGCTGAAGCACGCCCATGAGAAGGCTGTCACACCCACCAACATCATGACTGGCTTCAGGAAGGCAGGCATCTATCCTGTGTCAAGAGAGGCAGTGGACATGACACAGGTTAGGTTCTTTATTTATTCCCTATAATTATTCATATTGTGTTATGCAACTTAAGTCTAACTTTGTGTGAAGAATACTTAGTTTCTAACCTGATCAAACTCTATTTAGATTGTAAAGCTCCTGCCCAGTGCAGCTGCTGCTCCCACCTCCTCTGCTGCGCCAACCTCCTCTGCTGCTCCGACCTCCTCCTGCAGTGTTGCTCTGACCTCTGCTGTGTCCACTTCCTCCTCCTGCAGTGTTGCTCCGACCTCCTCCACTGTGCCCACCTCCGCCTCTCCTCCAGCATCTGTTTCAAACACATCCAGCCCACAGGAAACCAGCCCACAATGTTGCCCAACATGCAATAAAAGCAAAAAGGACTACCTTGTGGAAGCTGGCCTGATTCCCCCTGCCCTCGCCGACATCCTAATGACACCCACATTTTCCACCAAAGTAGGAGGGGTACGGCGTCGGGTGCCACTACAGGCCAGGGTCATCATGAGCGACGAGTATGTGTTGCATCTTGACAGACTGGAAGCTGAAGAAAAAGAAAAAGAGGAGCAGAAGAAAAAGAGGAAGGCGGAGCAAGAAAAACAGAAAGGGGAGAACAAAGCAAGGCAGGAGAGGGCACAAAAAGCCAACGCTGTCATTGACAGTGGCAGCCACTGTGCCACCTGCCGCAGCATGACACCACCAGGGGCAGATGATAATATCATCGAGTGGGTCCAGTGCAATCTTTGTGAACTCTGGTTCCATGTAGCCTGTGTGGACGATCTTGAAGAGGTCCCCGAGGAGGAGTGGTTGTGCCACGAATGCAGTGTCCCTGCATAAAAAACTAAATTTTATTTGTAGACTGTTTGTAGACTGTTCTAACATTTCAAACTCAGTTTGAAATGTTACACAATTTTGGCAGAAAGGTGCGCTTACACAAGTTCGCTTGTCCATTAAATATATTAGGGTTGATTAAGTTAATCGAAAGATGTAAATTAATTAATTAAATTCATAGTGGAGCCAACAAAGTGCCATTGTTTTAATGAGGACTCTCTAACATTAAGGGGTTTTAGCAGGCTAAACTATTGGTTGGTGGCTAACGTTTGACTGAGTGAAGCTCTCGTGTGTCCCCATTCTCTTATCCTTCTCTCATGTTAGGCTGTGCTAAAAGAGAAGCTGCTGATTTTTGTGCTTTTGCCCTGGTATGATTGTATACTGCATGCCCAGTCTGTTTCTTGTGATATATTGTTAGCTGACTGTGTGTAACGTTAGCATAGACTGCTACACAAGTAGGTTCTTCATCAAATTAATTTACCACTTAGCATGTGTCAGTAACAGGGTTGCGACAATTTGTGTGTTTCTGCCAAACCCTCACGGCCTGGTGCACGCATACACAATTTGTAGATTGATACAGTAACGTTAACCAACTCGTTTACACTGATTTTGGATAATACCTCATACAACCACAACTGTCTCTGTAAGTAAAACTACTAATACCACACTATAAAAATATTCCACTACAGGTTAAACTCACATTTAGATACATGACTGTCACAAGAAGGGAGTGTATTTTTTAAAAATGGAATTTGACATGTAAATAAAGACAATAATCTCACATTGTGAACAGACGACACTGTTACACCACTTTTCTTTATGCAGATTCAGATTCAGATTCAGAATACTTTATTAACCCCCCGGGGGAAATTGTTTTTGTTCCAATGCTCCG
>NW_026080334.1:0-2139 GCF_006386435.1 Epinephelus moara | reverse complement strand
GTGCATGTGTTAATATTAAAGCCAAGGTGCTACCGACTAGCTAACTGACTGGATGCCCATGAACATTATAACTCCTATTGTGTGTATTTATTGTTATTATTATTATGTAGATTTCAAGCACTTTCCTTTTTATGTATTTGTATTATATAATACAGACAAGAAGGAAAAAGGCAGACAAACATTGAAAAAGTCAATTACTGTTAATGTGTTAATGTTACATGTTGTGCATTGCATTTCAAATAAAAGTCCAAAAATTAAGTCCAAGGTCCATTTTTGGTATTTTTGGTACTCACTATAGGGGGCTGGTTTACTCCAGAAACATACATACTGTTTATGTGTATGTTGAGGAGCTGCTGTATCAAGATAAGTTGTCTTCCCCCAGAAATTAGGGTTACGATATGTTTCTTTTATGATTCCAATCCATTCCTCGTTTGCTGTGGCTCAGCATTTAAATAACCTTTATCAGATTTGATGGTTTAGTCACAGACTTTCCCAAAAAGTGTTTTTCTTTCACAAATGTGGGAATGAAATTGAGTTAAAATGTACAAAACAGTAAAATTTATCTTGCCTGGCCGGGCAGCTCTCTGGGTGCTCAGCACCCCTAAACCTCTGATCCTAGAATCACCCCTGTTCTAAGTTCATATCTTAAATAATCTAAATTTAAAACATAACAATTTTATTTCGTTTTCTTCACAGAAATGAAAGAAATTTAATGAAAGAAATTTTTATTTTCTTTATTTCTTTAAAAAAAAAAGCCCAGTATCCACTGTGTGATTTTGGGCTGTCTCAGACGAAAGATGACCATTGTGAAAGAAACGTGGCGATATCTTTGATTGTGACTCTAAAATGATGGTCCTATGTCACACAGTCAGAGAGGTTCAAGGATGGCTGATGTCACAGTCTTGTGATCAAAGACAGCCTGGGATAAAATTCTAACAGTGTCAGAAATTTGGGATGACCATCTCACTGTGTGACTGCTGTTACCACCTACGTCTACTAACCAACCAATAGAAACTCAGCATGAAATGACGCACTGATCAGCGCTAAACCCAAACAAACAGACAGCAGCTCGCCATGGAGGCAAAGTTCAGTTTTGTGTGCATTTAATCTGTGAATGTGACTGTTGGAGTGTTTTTACAATGTTTCTTCAGCACTAAAATACTGACAACATAGATGTTCACTACAGGTGAGAATGTTCACACTGACTGTGTTTATGTAACAGTTCATCATGATCTCTATATGTACTTCAAACTCCAGCTCTTTCTGTCATTTCCCTCCAGACTCTTATTTTTCCTCTGATCTCTGTAGATTAATGAAGTGGAGTCTCAGAATCTGAAATCTTCTGAAATTTGCAACACATTGAGCAGATTCACTTTGTATTCAGTCTGTGCGCACATTAAAATTTTTGAAAACTAATGACACATGAATAAAAATTATTTGAAGATTAAAATGTCACTGACCAGTCATACGCAGGAAGGTCTCAGTATAAATCTGATGGCTGATATTCTCCTGTGTGGCTACACAGCGATAGCGGTCAGTCTTGGTCACAGTTGTGTTGAGAGTGATGAAGAAACGTCCGTCTCTTTCTGAGACATGTGGCTCCTCAGCAGGAAGTTTGTTTCCAGCACTGTCCCTCCACTCTACTTCAGGTTGTGGATTACCATTAGCTTCACACTGCAGCAGCGCCCTGTTGTCTGTTTCATCAAGTATTCTAAAGACTGGTTTTGAAGCTGCACCTGTGAACATAGTGAAATGCAAATAAAAGATAATTACAGCATTGCAGATGTAATATGTGAACATTTTTTCTTCCTTTCTGTGCTCGTTAATGTGGTTTATATCACAAGAGGAAAAACACAGAGAAACAGAAAAGCACAACAGGGAAGAACATTTCAAAATTTTTTAACTTTTTAACTTTTATACTCACTGAAAAAGTATTTTTTAGATAGCGCCTGCCTGTCAAACATCACAGACAGGTGACACGTGAAGAGTGACGTAAATAAAATAAGGACTCACCTCTGATGTTTTCATCTAATCTGTTTTTTAATGTTATAAAACGCGGAGGTTGCACGCGACCCTGAATTTACGTATAAAAATAATAAATATACACACTACATGTTTACATGTTGACGGCAGAAGTCA
>NW_026080333.1:1958-4467 GCF_006386435.1 Epinephelus moara | reverse complement strand
GAACTTCACTGATGGACAAAGAAGAAGCAGCTGGAGCATCAGATAGATGTGAAAATAATCATTTAGAAAAACCTCGAGAAAGATTTCCAAGTGAAGATTATGAATTGACTTCACAGTCAACAACAAGCTGACAATGGTACGGTGCTGAAACACAGCATTCAGCAACATTCAGTGTCTGGGTAATTGGCTCCCATTAATGGACTTTTCTGTCTTTGTTTGTTTCTGACTGACCAACACCTGCTCATCCCAACTTATCAAATACCTCCGCTTTGTTAGTGGACGTACACGTCAAACTATGACGCCCTAGGTGGCCTCCTGCGTCTGTTATGGACATTTATGAACAGCATGTCAATTTATGCTTGATAAATGCATTGTGTCTTTTCAAATTACACTTTAGTTGTCATTGGAAATGTACAGTTTCTGCATACAGGGTTTTTAAAGAAAATAAAATTACCACATAGATCAAACACTTTGAGTTTATGGTGATTTCCTTAGATTTAGGCAGCAAAAGCACTTGGTTAGGTTTTGGAAGAAAAAAACCCCAAACATCATAGTTTGGCTTAAAATTCACACGGGAGCCGAACAGCTGGCTCCCAGGTGAAAGTCCGGAGTTTGTTTGACCCGGCCTATATATAGTCTTGAGGTTTGTTGTGTGTGGGACTTTTCAGCTGGCTATGGGAGATGTCTCTTTCACCTAACTAAGACCAGTTTACTTTGCTTGTTACCTCAACGTAAAACACACTTCGTTCAAACTAGACAGCAAAAAAAAGAAGACAAAAAAACAACTCAGCAGAACAGTCTTGGTTAGTCCTTCTAATGTTCCCACAATCAGCAACTCTGGCTTGGTTGAAATAAATCCTTAATTCACAGGGTAAGATGTGAAGATATGCTGGTTCTGATGTTACACGCTGTTTTCCTGCGTTGTCCAGCTGCTGCCTGCTGAGCAGCTCTCACTCCTTCTTTAGAGGCAGATCATTGAATCAGCAACATTAGATGAACAAAAATCAGCTCCAAAACAACAGCTGATGTTCTCAGCCAGTCGCTGATAGCAGAGACATTCATCCGATCAGCCAACCCCAGCTAACACTGTGAGTAAGGCGTAACCATGGTTACTGAAGTGTACACATGCTGTTTTATGACAGTAACTACCGTAACAGCCTTAGTCGAAACACTCAGGTAAGGAGATAACCTGAGAGGTTTCATGCAGCGCTCCTTAATGAACCCCTTAGCTGAGGGAAATACTTTGTTTAAGGGACAAAGTTAAGCTTGAAACTTAAGGGAGTTTATCCAACTGGGCACTGATACTTAAAGAGAAACTGGATGATCATTTTTCACATCCTTTTACATTTTTATAGAAAAACAAGAAACAAATACGTGACAATGCAGCTCGGCTTTTTCAGGCTGGAGGACTTTTGGCTTTGGACCATTTTGTCTTTAATATGTTTTATTGGGGTGACAGAAATCTCAAAGGTCAAAAGAAAAGGAACAATAGCTGTATAGGTTGACTGTTGCCTGATTTTGATGCTGAATGTTTCAGTTGACCAACAAACTGCACAAACTTTACAGCTCTTTCACTTTAAAAACAGATTTTTACACATTTCTTTTTTTTTTCAGCTAATCTGAGCTGCTTAAGTTTTACCTGCAGCTAGTGATGGCCAAATGAAGCCTCATGAAGCATGTTCTTTATTTTCTGAGCCCACTAGATGGCGCTTTTTGTTCAACAAAAGGTTGAAAGCACACTGAATTGCCATTCTTTGAGCCTCTCTCTTTAAACCATGAGCGCCATCTAGTGGGCTCAGAAAATAAAGAAAATGCTTCATGAGGCTTCATTTGGCCATCACTACCTGCAGCCTGTTCATCATATAGAAATATAGAAAATATAGGAATATAGAAAACATCTATATCATTGTCTACAGCAGAAACAGAAACATCTCATGTTCTTCTCCAGTTTTAAGTTCATCTGAAAGTGAGGGGCTTCATAACCGCACTGCAGCGCCACGTCAAAGTAAAGACAAAGCTATCTGAGCTGTAGTGTGAACAGAGAGAGGACTGAGGCCGCACCAGCTGTGACAGTGAGCACAGACAGAGTGGGGAGGGTCTGCTCTGAGGCTGTGCTTTTATTTTGAAAGTTGTGACCTGAACAGTCTTCCTGTTAACTGGAGTCTGATTAGTGAGCTCAGCTTAGTGCATAAAAAGTTCTCTGCTCTTCCTTCATGATTATTGAAAGCTGACTATGTGTTCCTCTCATCATGTGAGTGACACACCTGCAGTGTTATATATACAGTATATGTCCAGATGTGTGACACCAACAGGAAGATGTCGGCTGACACCACAGGGGGGCATCACTGAGTCAGAGGGGGGATCATGAGGAAGTGAATGAATGAGGAAGTGCTCAGTCAGTCAGTTCACAGAGCAGAAAGAAGAAAACAGGTGAGTGTAGATCAACATTCTTCTTCTTGTGATTTTAAAGTGTGTGTGTGTGTGTGTGTGTGTGTGTGTGTGTGTGTGT
>NW_026080333.1:0-1922 GCF_006386435.1 Epinephelus moara | reverse complement strand
GATTTAGTGAAAGCTGGTCAGTGTTTCCCCGACAGCACCGCTGCTATAAAACCTCCTCATACGCACTTAACTGGCTGTCTCCACTTTGAGCAGCGCAGATTATAAAGAGAACAGCTGATAGTTTGAAGGCTGATCAAAGAGCCAATCAGTGACTCTCATACATCAGATTCATTCATAAATCAGTGTGTATCAGGATGTTGATCCATGAGGCCTGAGTGTGTGTGTGTAAGTACAGAAACATCAGCAGTGACATAACCCATGTGAGGGCTGGAGCTCATTCTGGGCCCCTAATGTGGGGCCACACAGTAGAAGATGATTGATGGTAATCATTGTGACACTCATCAATAACTACAGTCAGAAATGACACTAAAACTCAGCTCATCTCGTTCCACATCACATGTTTGACCTTAAATGACCCCATGATGTCAAGTTATTAGCTTTTTCTTGAAATCGCCTGGCTCCATAAACCCCAAAGGACGCTAGGACAACTCTTTCATTCCAACTCAACATTAATTTTATTTTCTTGTGTTGGTGATAGGTTGGTTGGATTTCATCAGGTTGAAAACCTTCAAGACATAACAGAAACAACAAATTAGGTACAGCTTATACAAAACCATAAATAAAATTATTCTCCAATCAGTTTCCTTAGTGGAATATTTTTTACAGTGCATAAGTCAAAATAAAAGATATAAATCAATGATCGACCATTTTAACTGTTTTAACTATTTAATTGTTTTAACTTAACTTTTACCATTTTATAGTCACAAATATTTTACATTAAAAGGGGAAGTTCAGTTTTTTACAACCTGGACCTTATTTCTGGCATTAAATATGGTTGTTTACTCACCCAGATAAGTTTGGTGTCATTTGGAGTCCTTCAGAAGATATTTAGATCCGCGAGAGCCGCGTACATCCATATAGTGGGAGTGATCGGGGCACCGACAATGAGGCTCTAAATAACACATTATCTGCCGTGAAACTCGTTCATTTCACCAATATGTTTTTATGAATCGCTAGAGTTGCTTGTCATCATCATCATCCGGGTCATTTATACTGACCTACTAACCTCTGAAAGTGAAAAATAAGTGTTTCAGCACAAATTCTTTAAAATGTTTGTAGGTAACATTTTAAAGAATTTGTGCTTAAACACTTATTTTTCACTTTAACTTTTAACTTTTTAACTTTTAACTTAAAGGGCTGCACATTACCCCCACAATCAAAACCCAAACTTAAATCCATGCAGCCACTGTGTGCCTAACAACTGTGCCAGTAATTTCAGTATTAACACAAATATTTCTAACATCATCATAATCAACATCAAATATCATAAATTCAGTGTCTTAACGATACCAGAGACGTGTTTGGGAGGAACCACAAGTTGAATTGCCTTCTTCTGTTGAGATGTTTCTCCATTCCCAGTGCAGGGTGAGTGCTGCTTGTCTCACAGGTGTCCTCACTTCCAGCGATGAGCAGCCTGCTCTGCTCTGCTCTGCATTGCATTATGGGACTTGTAGTTAGTTGTAGTTGTGGAGGGTTTGAAGTGAAGTGAAGTGGTGTGAACCTATTGCATCTCAGATGTTTTGAATCAGGGAGAGACGTTTTTTTTTTTTCNTGCTCTGCATTGCATTATGGGACTTGTAGTTAGTTGTAGTTGTGGAGGGTTTGAAGTGAAGTGAAGTGAAGTGAAGTGAAGTGAAGTGGTTTGATTTGAATCTTTGGCATCTCAGATTTATCTCAACACCCATGATGTCAAGTTTGAGCCTTATTCACTTCTTCATGTCATAAAACAAAAACTCCACATTCTGCTGTCCATAAATATCAACATTAAATATATGTGTGTTTATAAATAGATTTAGTCTAAATATATATTCAGCAGTTAGGCTAACACAGGTCATAGATTCTGAGTGACTGTGAAGCCCCAG
>NW_026080332.1:0-1789 GCF_006386435.1 Epinephelus moara | reverse complement strand
GGTAGCAGAAGTGTTTGCGACTACGTGACAGTAACTTTGAACCTACAGGGCCAGGTGTTGTTTCTGGGAGTTTAGGGGTTAAAAGTTGACACATTAGACTTCATAAGGCTGATTGTGATATTTGCAGACTCACTTTGTCTGTTTAAAGTTCTTGATATGAAGTGTATAGATGAGGTGATTCAATGTGAACATGCGGTCGCTACAGTAATAATGTAGAAAAGCTTTAGTGTTGTCTCGAGCCACAGTTTGAGGATCCATAAACACTTTAATAGTCTGGGTTGATAGGGTGACATCAGCTAAATTGGGCCATCAAGTAAAATGGGCCATTTAAGGTTTGAGCGTCTCAGCTCTTTAAAAGTTAACAGCCAATGAATGCAAATGATTTCAAACTGTTGCTGCAACAATACTTGACATGTAACAATTGATTTGATTGGTCTATGGTAAATGTACATATATAAATAATGATGTATAATACATGTCCTGATGGCCTCCATCAGATATAATGCTAATGTTTTGCTAAATAAAATTAGTTTTGATGAAAAAGCATTTTTTGTTAGTGGCCCAATTTACCTTAATATGTTCAGGTAAATAGGGCCACACATTTCAGCTAAAATGAACCACGTTCTGAGTTAGCAAATATTTTGATGGTTCCTGTTATTAAAAAGTATTAATATATACATATATATATATATTATATTATTGTATATTACAGGCCTCTTAACATTTTCCTTTGTAATTATGTATGTGTGTGTTAGCTCTGGTCCAGGGCGCAACGTGAGCTAGCTCTCACTAGCTAGCGCTCAGTCACACACACACACACACACACACACACACACACACACACGAGAAAGGGAAAGGTGAAAGAGGCATGTATTGTAGCCTAAAAGTGATAGTGGAAGATGGTTAAGTAAAGTAACATGAAACTATAATTACAGTATGGCAAACAAGAAGGAACAGAGAGGAACAGAGAGGAACAGAGAGGAAGAGAGGGAAAGGAGATGAGGAGAAAGGAAGAGAGGACCTGAAGCCTGATCTTTATGTTATTACTATATTAATGTTATTTTTCATGAATTCTTTGAAGCATTTAATGTATTTAATGTCATGTTCTATTGTGTTATGTGTGTTGATATTAAAGATAATTTGATTATATTATGAAAAATAACTGTTTCACTTTGCAGTTTGAGTGGCCCATTTTAGCTGATCAGGTGGCCCATTTTACCTGAACACCGCACATCTCAAAAATGGGGGACATTTTACCTGAACACCGCACATCTCAAAAATGGGGGACAGCTGATGTTTCAACAGCTGTAGGGTCTCAACAATTATATTTTATTACATAAATTCAACACAAAAATATTAAAAACAGTCATTATTAATTATAGGAACACAATCAAATGTCATACATTGTTTTTTCTTAGTTTCCCAAGTGATTAACCAAAAAGTGGCCCAATTTAGCTGATATCACCCTACAGATAAACAACAATGGATTGATGACACTGATGCATCTGCACAAAGCACCAAAGGTGCAGTTCAAACACTGTTGCATTCCTCTTTGCGCACTTTATAAAAACTTCCTCTCTCTCTCTCTGCGAGGAAACTACAGCAACTCATTTTACAACCACCCAAACTCTTATTGACAAGAAAGTTTCACAGCTTCAAATAAAAAGAGTTGAATAAAGAAGAGAAGATGAAACTTTGGGTCTGTTGAATCGATTTTCTAATCTGCGTCACAGTGAATTCAAATGTTCATCAGTAAAACTAACAACAGTGAATGAAGCACAGCTGATGG
>NW_026080331.1:0-4188 GCF_006386435.1 Epinephelus moara | reverse complement strand
CAATAGCTGTGTCCCAATTTAGCGCCGCATCCTCTGAGGGACGCAGGCCTAAACTGGGACACAGCTGTTAAATGAAGAAACTGGTAACACTAAATAACTATGTGCAAGGCGAAAATGTTCGAAAACAAACTTACCAGGGTCCGTTTGCGGAAGCGTTACGCTTTCGTCCACCATCGCCTCCAGCAGTCATTGCAGCGGCTGAGCGGCTCAATAACCCCGCCCCCTTCCCCGTGACGTATTGGTTCTTTCTTCTAGTCCAGCAAAGAACTGGTGCCACTGGAACCAGTTTTTCTGACCCAGAGCCAGTTCTTTTGTCGGTCGAAACAGGAAAACCAGTTCCAAATTAAGCACTGGCCCAGAACCAGCACTGGAACTGCTTTGGTGGAAAAGGGGTAAAGGTGGCTGCGATTTCGACACAGGTTTCCCCTGGGTGTCTCAACAATGTAAGACCTCGGTGTGTCTGCATTTGCCATCACTGCCCCCTTTCCTCTGGTGTCAGTGATCCAAACATGATCACCCAGTTTCAGTCCTGGCAGGTCATGAGCTCTGTGCCTTCTGTTGAAGTTTTTCCACTGTCTCTGTCTGCTGTTTTGTTCCTCCTCCTTTAGTTTAGAGATGTCAGGCCAACCTGGATCGAGGGAAGATGGTACAACAGGAACAGTAGTTCTTATGCGTCTGCCCATCAGCAGTTCTGTGGGACTGTGCCCGTTGGCCAGGGGTGTGGCTCAGTAAGCCATCAGAGCCAAGTACGGATCTTTTCCTTTCTGCAGGAGGCTTTTTACTGTCCTTACTGCATGCTCCGCCTCTCCATTACTTTGGGGGAAGTGGGGACTGGATGTGGTGTGAGTGAATCCCCACGTTGCAGCAAACTGTCTGAAACAATCTGCAGAGAACTGTGGCCCATTATCAGTTCTGACTTCAGATGGAATGCCATGCCTGGCAAAGATGGATTTAAAGTGTTCAGTCACTGCTGCCGCTGTAGTTGAGGTGAGTTTAGCAATCTCCATGAAGCGGGAGAAGTAGTCTACTACTACCAAATACTGGTGGCTGTTCCACTCAAACAGATCCGCACCAACCATAGCCCATGGCCTGTCTGGAAACTCAGTCGGCAGTAGCGTCCCTTTGAAGTTGACTCTCTCCTTTGCACAGGTGTCACAGTTCTCAACCAACCTCTGAAGCTGCATGCTCAATCCTGGCCACCAGACCGAGAGTTTGGCTCTTTCTCGGCACTTCGTTATGCCCTGGTGTCCCAACATGCAGTTTCTGTACCATCTCAGTTTGTAGTGACTTCGGTATAACCAGTCTACTACCCTTCAGCAGTAGTCCATTTTCCACAGTTAGTTCACCAGCAAACTGTAGGAAAGATAGAAATGCTCTGTCTATGGTTGTATCTATGTGGCCACCCCTCAGTGCAGTACTTTTTCACTTGCTGCAGTATTTCATCCTTGTCCTGGTGCTCCCTGATTTCCTGCAGTCTCTTATCTGTCGCTGGCAGGCTTGACATGACCATGTTCACATACAGGTTGACCTCCCTCTCCTGCCCTGTGTCACCTTTGACCCCCACAGGTGCTCTCGACAAGACATCAGCAGTGGCAATGTTTTTACCTGCTACATGGGAGATGGAGTAAGCAAACCTCATCAACCTCATTCTCAGTCTTTGAATACGAGGAGGTAACTCGTCCAAGTTCTTTGAGCCCAGTAGTGGGACAAGAGGTTTGTGGTCAGTCTTGACATGGAAAGTAATTCCCACCAGAAAGTCAGAAAAACGCTCACATGCCCATGTGATGGCCAACGCCTCTTTTTCAATTTGAGCGTATCTTTGCTCTGTGTTGGTGAGTGCTCTGGAGGCATACGCTACTGGTTTGAGTTGGATGTCTTCTTGCCTCTGAAGTAACGCTGCTCCAAGTCCGTAAGAGGACGCGTCGGCTGAAACCACTGTGTGGGCTTTGGCGCTATAGAGCACCAGTCCAGGTGGCGTGCTCAGATCCTTTCTGATACTGTCAAATGCTTGTTGTTATTTATCTCCCCATGTGAATATGTTCTTTGCTCTCAAGGCAGTGTCCTCCTCTGAGAGGCTGTGTTTTTTCTGCCAGATGTGGAAGGTGAGTTACCATCCCCAGGAACCGTCTGACTCTGCTCACATCAGCTGGCTCTTTCATGCCGGTGACAGCCTCCAGTTTATCGGGATCTGCTCTGACTCCAGACTGATCTATGATCTGCCCCAGGAACTTGACACAGTCTTTTGAGAATTCACACTTCTCACTTTTCAGTGTGACTCCTGCTTCCTCGAGTCTCTTGAGAACTGCATGCAGGCATGTGTCGTGAAGGGCCTGTGACTCTGCGTAAACCAGCACGTCATCCATTTGGCATACTACTCCCTCTAAGCCCTCCAGGATCTGAGATATTCTCCTCTGGAATGCTCTGGTGCAGATGATATGCCAAAACACAGGCGGTTAAAACAGTATCTGCTGAATGGCGTGATAAATGTCGTTAGGAGCGCAGATTCCTTGGATAGGGAGATTTGCCAAAATCCAGAGTTGGCGTCGAGCTTTGAAAATACCTTAGCGCCCTCTAGTTGTCCAAGTGTATGCTCGACTGAGAGGAGCATGTGCCTCTCTCTCTTGACTGAGTCATTCAGTTTTGTTAGGTCGACACATATGCGCACTTCTGTGTTATTTGGTTTGGGTACAGGGACCATTCCAGCGCACCAGTCTGTGGGTTGGTCAACCTTTGAGATTACACCCAGGTCTTCCATACGAGCCAGTTCCTGCTTCACTTTGGGCAAGAGAGGTAGAGGGATTCTTCTCGGAGTGGGCAGGGAAAATGGTTTTGCATCTGGCTTGAGTTCAGTCTTATATTCCCCCTCCATTTTGCCAAGCCCTTCAAAAAGCTTGGGATACTGCTCTTTAACTGATGCAGTGGAGTCCAGGGATATGGCATGCACTCTGGCTACCGGTCCGAGTGCTACACTTGCTGTGCCCCCCAAAAGACCTGACTTCAGACCTGAGACTACATACACATCTTATACTGTGCTCTTGCTGTGTGTTCTCAGTGTAGCTGTGAATTTTCCTCTCACCTGCAGGCGGAGTTTTATCTGATTTCTTTAGTTCAGGAAACTGTCCATAAGCTTGGTATTCAGAATCAGGTAAGGCTGTTACATCAGCATCTGTATCTATTCTGAACACGGATTCGTGGCCGTTTATCTTCACTTTTGTTAGCCAGCTTTTGTCGCCTCCACCTGTGCCCACTGAGCCCAAAAAGGCAATGTCCTCCTCTGTGGCATCTTCACAGGAAGCATGGAGCTCTCCAACAGTCCCAGATCTGCACACTTTTGCATAGTGCCCCTTTTTGTTACATTTGTTGCAAAACACATCTTTGGCTGGACACTGCTGTTTGCTATGAGATGTTGCTCTACCACACCTGTTGAAGTGTGTGTCACTATATGGCTGTGACTGAGGGTGCTTGTTTTGTCTCTTAAAGGGCGTTTTGCTCTGCTGCCTAACTTTGCCTTTGCTGACCATTCGCTGCTGCACTCCAACACTGTCCATATTAGCTGCTGTAGCCATTGTTTTGAAGTTGTTCACTAGCATGTCCTGCTGCTTTTTCACTTGTTCACTTTGGCGGACACGAGTGACAGCTTTCTCCAGTGTTAGCTCAGGGTCCATTTGAAGTTGCTCAGACAGTCTTTTGTCTCTCAAGCCCACAACTAACCTGTCACGTATCATCTCACTGTGTAGTTCTCCATAGCCACAATGTTCGGACAGACAATAAAGCGCTGTGATGAAACTATCCACAGACTCTCCTGCTTCTTGTGGATGCAGAGTCCCAGCCTCCTCCTTCATCTCCTCTGATGCCCCGTGGGTCCCACAGCTCCCCGATGCACCAGAGTCCTCCACTGGCCGTACCTGATCGCTCCTCTCGTCGCCGCTCCACTCCGTTCTTCACACCGGCGCCGCAGCGGTCTCCTGTCCTCACCTCTCCATCCACTCACTCATCCCCAGCGCACCTCTCTCCACCGACCAGTCTTTCCCCATCCTCGGCTGTCCGGTCCGCCGTGGGCCAGCACAGTAAACGTCCAGAGATGACCACACTGATTATCGGCGACTCTGTAATCAGAAATGTCCGTTTTTTCAACGCCACCACTCTCTGTCTTCCCGGTGCCACAATTCCCGACATCTTGAAAAAGCT
>NW_026080330.1:1577-2627 GCF_006386435.1 Epinephelus moara | reverse complement strand
CTTCAGAAACGGGTGGATGACGTCACGGTGACTACGTCCATTATTTTATACAGTCTATGATGTAAACCTGCATCAACAGCTTCTGGTGTCGTTCCACCGCTGCTCCATTGAGAGTGTCCTCACATATGGCATCCTTGTGTGGTATGGTAGGTGCTCTTTAGCAGATAAGAAGTCTGCAGAGAATCATAAAAACTGCACAGAACATCACACAACAACAGCTACCTGTCCTGGATGACGTCTTCACATAACATTCTAAAAGACTGATTCCACCCTGCTCATCACCTGTTTCAACTGTTGCCCTCCAAAAAATGCTATACTGTGGTGTAGGTCCATCAAAACACACACCACAAGATTCATAAACAGTCTCTACCCCAAAGCCATCACCATACTGAACTCAGAACTGGAGTGAACTGACCAAAACACATTGCAGTTCTATTTCTTAAGTACAATAACTCTTTTTATGTGCAATAATATGTATGAGCACTTTTTTTTTTAACCCATTGTAACTGCAAACGTGGCAATGAGTGCATAAAATGTATATACGAATGTGTAGAATGTGAGTGAAATGGGGGCATTTATTTATTTATTTTTATTATTATTTATCACTTATTTATATATATGAGCTTGGACCTTGAGTGCACCTGAATTTTGTTGTATGTTATTACAATGACAGTAAAGAATCTGGCAAGCGTTGGCAGCTAATGTTAGCAGTCGACTCCACTGCCTGGTCCTCATTGCCTCTTTGGTCTCCACACGTACTTACAACTACAGCACTCAGCCCTCCTCACCTGCCATGCTTATGCTCATCCTGCTATGCCTGGCACTCTGGTCAACTAGCCCAGGGCTACAAGCTAACAACTCCTGGCTCTACGTCTCATCGTCCCTAGCTGGCATGACACTGATATACAAATACAATAACTCAAATCCTTTATGCATCTCCGCCATCAAAACTCCTGGATAGCTGCGATGGATACGTCCACAGAAGCCCCTGTCGCAACTTTGTTCACTCCCTGACTGGTCGCTCCATCCCATCAGCTGAGCGCTCTGTCC
>NW_026080330.1:0-1081 GCF_006386435.1 Epinephelus moara | reverse complement strand
GCCGCGAGCCGTTCAGCACCGCGGACAGTCGGACTAATGGGATGTCGAACCAATGGGCTGTCGAACCAATGACATGGACCCGATTATGGTCACGCCAATGTAAAGAATAGAGAATTATAAGAGGTAAGACGAAGAGTATGACATAGAAGTATGTAAATATAAAGTAATATAATGAAAAAATAAATAATAAAAGTGATAAAATACAATTGAAATAAAAGTAGACATGATGCTACAATGCTTAACACTACTACTTAAGATATTAAAAACAAAATATTCACTGTGCTGAGTCTGTAAGTGTGTAATATCAAAATATGTACTTGCTACATCAGACTGTATAAACTAGTATGTTACATTCATAAACATAAAATATGTATTATGTTATGGATATTACTATTAATACATCAATACAAAAAAAACATGAAAAAGAATAAACTGTTATGATTTGGTTTTGTGTTTGGACCCCAAAATGCAGAGACGGAAGCGGAAAAACAGTTCAAAGTGTTTATTGAAAAACACCAAGTTCAAAAAGGAGGAATATTTCACTTCCTCAGTACAGTTGAATAATTGCACCAGTTATTGCACAGTTAATGAAGTCATGCCTAAATGTGTGCTTTGCACACCATATGCATCTCTCTCAAGACGATACATGCTGTTTGGAGAAACTCTAACTCTAACTGCAATAGTATCTATTTCTGGCAGGTCTCAAAATTCCTCTTTTGTCCTCCCACCCCCTTCTTTAATTTTGTAAATCATTAACAATCAATAACAGTTGAAAAAAATTAAATAAAATACCTTAAATAATAAATGATTGAAGGTCACGCACATGGTTTCAACAGGGCACTGGAAGACTCACTTTTATTGTTGAAAGAAAGAGTTAAAGCTCATGGCCCCATGTCTAAAATCTCTGTAGGGCTGGTGCTATGTCCGAAATGATGGCCAAAATATGTAAATAGAAAATGCTTTTACAAGGCAGAGATAAAGATGACTATTGTGAGGTCCCACTCTACTAATTAACTAACCATAACTCACTGAAATTCATTTTGAGAGAAAAAACTATTTGTGTAACTAAGTAATTTACCCA
>NW_026080329.1:0-1697 GCF_006386435.1 Epinephelus moara | reverse complement strand
TCACTGCATTCTTTATGATTTGGTGGGTTGGATGCTTTTTAATGAAGCCCATGTTTTAACATATCTGGGGAACATTTCCTACTCTGCACCACGGACATGGAACAATCTTCAAAAAGATCTAAAATTGGAAACATTTATATCCACTGATGAATTTAAGGACATCATAAAGAAAGTGGTGACAGAGACATGTGCTTGTTTTTTCTTTAGAGGCCACTGTGTTTTAACCTTTTTTGGGGGGGATTTTTGTATTATATGTTGTATTTGTTGCATTTTAATGTGTTCTGATTGGGTGCTGCCTCAGCCAGGCCAATTTTAAAGAAAATTTTAACCTCACATTTTATACCCAGACCATGAGTGGTATTCTTCACACCAGCACAGAACACAACATGATTTAATATCACCTGGTTTGCAGATTTTTAGGTGAAAGGTAAAGGATCTCTGTTCTAGACTCAGTCAGTTGTAGAAAGATCTGGAACATCAGCATTTCACATGTAAGAAATTAGCACCAATAGTGACTGGATTTTAATGGAATAATTACATATTGTCAGCAAAAGAGTGGAAGTGAGCCTTTCTACAAAAATAGAAGTAAATACAGCAGATACAAGATGAGTGGACCCAGGACCAAACCCTGTGGTACACCATGAGAAATTGCAGCCTGAGAGAACAACAGAGAAACCTCTTTGATAAAGATCAGACCAAATCAAAAACTTAGTCTGTGATCACAACCTGTTTATGAAGTAAAGTGATTCAAAATGTATGATCTCTCATTTGTGGAGTAAAATAGGACAACAATGTAATGTGATGAGCGTGTTGCTTGGGATATGGAAGATTGTTCTCATAACAGTGTAAAAAAGAGTATTAACATTCTCAAAGTAGTTTCAAATTATGGCAGTTATGAATATCTGTGAGAGTTCATCATGAAAAGTTCTGACCTACAGAGCAGAATTTGAGCTCTGTTAGATGTCATAGGATTTACTGTCACACCTCATTATCATTTTGCTTTGAGTTGTATGAAACTTTCCTTCATTCTGTGTTTCATCTTCTTGTATGAAACTTTCCTTCATTCTGTGTTTCATCTTCAGTGCTGTTTTTCCTGTTGTTTATTGACTCATCACAAACTGTTGAAGTTTATCAGTGTGTGACTCCCTCTAGTGGATCCAAAGGTTTTTGTACAGAGTTTTGGTGTTTCCTGTCACTGTGGGCTTCACAGCACAGNTCATCACAAACTGTTGAAGTTTATCAGTGTGTGACTCCCTCTAGTGGATCCAAAGGTTTTTGTACAGAGTTTTGGTGTTTCCTGTCACTGTGGGCTTCACAGCACAGTAGTACACAGCAAAGTCTGTCACTGCAGCAGAGGAGATCTGCAGGTCCACACGACGCTTTTCTTCAGTCAGTTCAGTAAAAAACTTTGTGTCTGATTTCAGAGATTCTGCTGTTCTTGTAATGTTCATCCCTGAGATGAACATGATGAACTCTGGTGGTTTTCCTGGATATTGTCGATACCAGAAGAAATAATCATTCAAATCAGCACTTTTGGAGTATCTGTAGGACAGAGTAACAGTGCTGCCTTCTTAACTGTACTCTTCATTCTTGACTGGAGTGAGTTCTTCACAGCTGACACCTAAAGGAAGAGATAACTCTGTTATAACATGTTGTAAAAGTCATAAGTGAATGACATTCAGAAACGTTGACACTGA
>NW_026080328.1:1548-4917 GCF_006386435.1 Epinephelus moara | reverse complement strand
TCCCCCTCAGGCTTCTCCGGGCAGCCCTACCATGATCGCCTTGTCTCCATGTTCGACCAATTTTCTGCTGGACCTTCCCATGGGTCAACCTGGACACTCCCTACGTCGGTGGCCGGGCTGATTACAACCCTAGCATAGGTAGTCAGGTGCAGCAGGATTCACTGCTGGATACCCGGTGTTCATTTCCTGGGGGCCTGATTGCTGATAGGGTGCGGCTTGCTGATAGGTTTGCTGTTGCGGTGGCTGGGGTCTTGGAGGAAAGTTCGGTCCCCCTCTCCATCCTCCTCGGCCTGCTGGTCCTCCCCTTGGTCTGCCTCGACCCCGCCCCCTCGGGGCCTCTGGAGTGGTAACGAGTGGCATTGAATTGTCAGTATGTCCCTGGCCAAGGTCACTGTGAACCTTCCCTCCACTTGGCCTTCCATCAAGGTCACTGTGAACCTTCCCTCCACTTGGCCTTCCATTGTTGTTACTGCTCTTGCCTCCCCTACCGAGCGCAGGGGGTATTGTCCCGTCTCTGATGGTGATGTGTCTTGTGGGTATGGTGGTGGTGATGCTGGTAGGGGTGGGGCTATGGGTATCACATCCGTCGGTGCCTGGGGGTCCTGTGGGTCCCTGCTGCACTCTACTTGCACCATTTGCTTCCTACCCCCTGCTTGTCTAAACCACCCTAATACCTCCCTTTCCTTAACCCTTTTGTTCTTTTTCTTATAACTCGCCTTAGTGTCTTTTGCCTCAATGAGTCTTAGTTCTGACTCCACCTCGTCGCAACATGCCAGGTTGAAGGTTCCATTTTTAGGCCAACGATTTTTTCCTGATGTTCTTTTGTGCCATTTGGTCACACAGCGTTGGATTCGATTTCTCCGACCTGGGTGTTGTGTCATCACTATCTCTATGGGTGTCAGAACCCCTTTTTCCATCTTTCCTAGGTTGGCTCCCATGAAGCCTTGTTTAACTTAACTCTTGGAGTTAAGTTAAACAAATTCTCTTGGAATTTGTGGTTGCTCATCTGTTTCTTTTGTGCGTGTCAGTGCTAATAATTTCCCTACTGTGATGGCAGTTTTATATTTATTTATTTATTTATTTTTTATTTATTTTTATTTTTTATTTTCATTTATTTAGTTATTATTATTATTATTATTATTATTTTATTTATTTATTTTTATTTTTTATTTTTTTTCAGAGGTTATATTCTAATTTATGTGACCCGTCTCCTAGGGAGACTTTGGTTAAACAGCCAAATGTTCCTGTCTCCCAAATCAACTTTTCTAGGCACGACAACAATCTGCAATCTTGGATTAAATTCCAATCCGTTCTCTAAATCTTGAAATACTACCTGGTTCAGAGGAAGTGAAGCTACGGGTCCGTTTTTATAATTGTCACACAAATATTACAGCAGTGGATCTAATGAGCGGGGAGCCCACAAATCATTAAAATCGTCTCCCACTGTATACTTGGAAATTCTTCCTTCACTTGTTTCAATTGGTAAATTTATTAATTATCCAAAGTTTTACTCGAATCTCTTCCTCGTCTTGCCACTGCTCCTCACCCTCGTTGTCTATGTAGGTTCTTTCCACATTATGCCTCTAGTAGCTAATGAACCATTAGTCATACACCATTTTAACTTCTCTTTTTTCTTTATTGTTTTTTTATTACTCATTTTATTTATTTATAAAGCTATATTTATCATTTATTTTCTTTATTTTATTACTTATTTTATTTATTTATAAAGCTATATTTATCACTTATTTTATTTATTTTATTGCTTATTTTATTTATTTATAAAGCTATATTTATCACGTATTTTATTTATTTATAAACTATTTTAAGATAACAAATATTTCACCGTTAGGTTTCCAGTCCCCAGGCAATTTGTTGACACCGTTAGGTTACCCTTGTCTGGTTTTGTTTCACTGAGACACTGTTAATAACTACCTCATTTAACAACCCTTTAAAACAAATCACATAAAACAAACACACAGATACCAGATTATGATGAAAACACTCAGGCACCAGAATGTCAAAGGAGTTTTCTTTGTAATGACCTTTAACCCAATAGAGATCAGAACCGAAGTATTAAATTTTTGTTTTACAAAGCTTTGTTTTTTCTTGTATAAGCCCACTTCTGTTGGCTGTGTGCACCTTTTATCTACCTCTTACGCTGCCCGTCCTCGTCCAGTCATTAGTCTATTATGTCCTCAGTCTTTTTATCTACACACGTCTATTTATAACAACTTCTATTTTCTCCTATAATATTTACAATTGTTACACTTTGATCGATCTTCATCGCAGTCCTTTTGAGGCTCTTAGCGATTTATTTCTTTTATCTCTTATTTATCGTCGCAGTCCTATCGGCTCCTAGCGACTTTAATGTCTTATCTGCTGCAGTCCTCTCAAGTCTCCTAGCGATGTTTATCTCTTTATTTTTTAACTCTTATCTCTTCTTTAGCATTCCGTTCGCGCAGACCTGCTTCTGTAACACAACTATCCTGCTTTAGGCGTTGCGAGATAAACAGCGGTAACCACAGATATGCTTTTATGTCTTCTCTTATTTTTTCCCTTTTTCTTCACGTGATTTATTTTCTGCTGTCTTACACACACATTCTTTGGCTTTCATACACACACATTTTCTCTTTTTCTTCCACACACACACACACACACACACACACACACACACACACACTCACTCCCCCCAATTCACTCTGCCTGCTTATCGCTCTCACTTACACACACACTCCGCACCAAGGTCACACTGTGTTGCACTGGATTCAGTTGTCTCCAGCATTATATCAGCTATGTTCCAATGTTGTGTTATTAGTTAATAATTATTACATCACATTTTAGGTTCTTTAGGAGGGGAATTTGTCAAATACCTCTGACCTGGGCGGCTCCCAACACTGCACCTCAGACGCACCCAGTTTAGGCAGAAAAAAGGCTCTGCTTACCTTATCTGGTGGCCACCTGTACGTCTGATGCGCAGTCCAGTGCCCCCGGTCCCAGGATCTGACCTTCTAGCCCTCCGACGCCAGCTCGCCAAATAATGTAGAAGCATAAATCAAAGGTCTGGAGCTGGGCCAGAAAGCTCGCGACCTCGTTCCTTTCTTCTCGAACGGACTTTCATTGTTTTCTATTAGATATCATTCATTCATTCATTCATCTTCTAACCCATTCATCCTCTTGAGGGTCGCGGGGGGCTGGAGCCTATCCCAGCTGACATCGGGCGAGAGGCAGGGTACACCCTGGACAGGTCGCCAGACTATCACAGGGCTGACACATAGACACAAACAACCATTCACGCTCACATTCACACCTACGGACAATTTAGAGTCATCAATTAACCTAGTCCCCAATCTGCATGTCTTTGGACTGTGG
>NW_026080328.1:0-1102 GCF_006386435.1 Epinephelus moara | reverse complement strand
AGTGAGTGTATGTGTGTCATAAGAATACATGAAATAATAACCCAGTGTGTGATTTGTCAGTTAAACAGAGTACATTGCTTCAACACGTATCTTTTTAAAAGTCAACTTAAAGGTACAGTATATGTCTTCAATAAATCAGTACATTACACTACAGAAGGGCCTGTGTTGATCACATTCATACTGTTTGTACAGTTATCTCAAACAGATTAAAAATGGGTGGGCCTACTTTTGTTTGTTACATAGATTTCCAGAAGGCCTTTGTTTCTGTAAACAGAAATCTCTTACTGTATAAAATACTGGAAATTGGAGTAAACGGTAAATTCTATAACGCTGTGAAGAAAATCTATGGTGATCCAGAAGCCTTTGTCAGGGTAAATGATGCAAGGACAGGATGGTTTCCTACAACAGTAGGAGTAAAACAGGGTGACGTTCTCTCACCTACGTTATTTGCAGTGTATATAAATAATCTTGTTAATGTTATCAAACAGCTAGGATGTGGGGTGAGATGTGGTGAGGAAACTATGAGTGCCCTTTTGTATGCACACGATTTTGTTATACTTGCAGAAACAGAGGAAAATCTACAAAAATTGCTCATTGCTGCTCGTGTTTGGTGTAAAGAATGGTGACTCTCAATAAATGTCAATAAATCTCAAATAATGCACTTTAGGCCACCTTCACAGACTTTAAGTAAGTTTCAGTTTTATTTTGGGGACAAATGCCTGAAACATACAGATTCTTATAAATATCTTGGTTTTCACCTCGATGAGCATTTGAGTTTTGTTAAAGGTACCACGGTGCTTGCTGAGTCTGCTGGGAGGACTCTAGGGGGAGTCATTGCTAAGATAAGAACTTTAAGAGATATGGGGTTCTCTTCCTACACTAAACTCTATCATGCTTGTGTCTGTCCTGTGTTGGATTATGTTGCCGGGGTATGGGGCTATAAGGAACAGAAGAGATGCAAGCAATTCCATCAAAGAGCTATTAGGTATTTTTAGGAGTTAATAAGTATGCACCTATTCTAGCAATCACTGGAGATATGGGTTGGGAACCTTGCGAAGTTCGATGGGTGGTGTGTATGTGTAGATTATGGAATAGATTTCTC
>NW_026080327.1:0-1261 GCF_006386435.1 Epinephelus moara | reverse complement strand
AAAAACCCCAGTCAGGAAACTTGGTGTTTATTTAAACTCAGATCTGAGCTTCAGCAGCGTCATCAAGGCAAGAACTGAATCAGCATTTTATCATCTTTAAAAAAGAGCAAGATTTAGAGAAACTCATTCATGTCATAATATCCAGCAGGGTGGACCAATGTAACAGTGTCCTTTCTGATCTTCCCCAAAAGACAGTCAGACAACTTCAGCTCATTGAAAACTCTGCTGCTAGAATTCCAACACCGACCAAGAGAACAGAGCACATTACCTCCTTCTTAAATCTCTACAGTGGCTTCAAGTGACTTAATGGATAGATTTTAAAATGCTGCTGTTAGTTTTTAAATGTCTCAATAATCTCAGAGCATTAATGAATGAAAACACAGTTGAGTGTTGAAACTCCTCCTCCTCCACTTCTCCTTCTCCTCCAATTTTTGAGTTGGAAACTGTCATAAATTCAGATTCTGTGTCTAACAAAAGGGTAGAATATTTTAATATCATAATTTAAATTTCAAGCAAAGCTCCTCCTCTTGTCAGTCACTCTCAGTTTCAGTGTGGTATTAAATTGCTCCTCCAGCACCTCCTCTCCTCATCCTCCAAAGCCTCTGATCTGTCAGCAGTAAGCTGACTTTCCAAGTTACAAGGCCATTCTCAGCACACACTGACAACATGCTGGCATCACTGCTCTAACATGTAAGATATTCTTCTCAGTCCTTTTATAGCCCATATTTTCACACACAAACCTTTGACTCATGTATTTTTCTCTGTATGTTGACAGATGTTGATGCAGCCAAAGTGGTGACCCAGACGCCTGCTGTCCACACAGTTTCCACAGGACAACAAGTTGTTCTCAACTGCAACATTCAGAGATATGATCGGGACTCTGTCCAGTGGTATAAACAGGTTCCTGGTGAAGCTCCTCAGTATGTTCTTCAATTTTTTCTTGGGGATGGTTCACTCAACTTTGGATCAGGATTCTCCTCAGACCGATTCAACTCTAAATCCTCATCAAACATAGATTACCAGTTCATCATAAAGCGGACAGAGACAGGAGACTCTGCTGTCTATTACTGTGAGACATGGGACACCTCTGCTAATGAAGTTGTATCACAGTGATTCACACTGTGACAAAAACCTCAGTGAGATTTGCAGATTTTATGAATTCTGACCACAATCAAACAATAAAAATCAGTAAACATGAAGCAAAACAAGAACAGACATTAAATAAATTCCTCTAAAGAGACAAAAGTGTTTGAAACAAGTC
>NW_026080326.1:0-1529 GCF_006386435.1 Epinephelus moara | reverse complement strand
TTACACTTAAAATACTTTAAACTGAGCTGCTGGCAGAGACAAACAGCCCCAACTCTCTACACCAGCACGTAACCAGCCAAGCTGGCCTGGGCCAAATACAGGACACACGCCGAATCATCTACGTCATCAGCCTGATTTGAATACATTTTCCAGGACTTTGAGGTGCGGTGGAAACACAAACCACACAGATAACCAGAAATTCTTTTACCCAGGTAAATAAATTCCTGGTAATAAAAGTTCCTGGAAATGTTGGTGGAAAAGGGGCTAAAGATAGTTTTGGGTCACCATCGCCCCGTGGTTGTATGACTCCGCCCACCAGACCACCCTGTGGTTGTATGACTCTGCCCACCAGTCCACCCTGTGGTAGTGTGACTCCGCCCACCAGTCCACCCTGTGGTTGTATGACTCCGCCCACCAGACCACCCTGTGGTAGTGTGACTCCGCCCACCAGTCCACCCTGTGGTTGTATGACTCCGCCCACCAGTCCACCCTGTGGTATTTTTTTTTTTTTTTTTTTTATATATATATTTTGCAGTCACAGGGGATGTTTGTGCCAAATTTGAGGAAATTCCCTCATGGTGTTCTGAAGATATGACGTTCATGACAATGAGACAGACAGACGATCTGAAACCATAAAACCTCCAGCTGAGGACTGTCTGTCTCTGAGCTGAGGACTGTCTGTCTCTGAGCTGAGGACTGTCTGTCTCTGAGCTGAGGCAGGTCCAGCTGTCTGTGACACAGCACGTATGATCACTGTGATAACACTACACCATCTCCATGACGACGACCATGGGCCGATGCTGAAGGTGGAACTCGTGACAACAACGTTCTATTAGACTGAGGCTATTGGTCCTTTTCAGCCCTCTGAACCAACTCAGAGCGGTGACTCAGCATTATTTGCAAATATGTGAACATTCCAAGAGAACTCAGACCCCTCTGAAGAGAACCGGACTCAGACCACCTCGGGACGTGGTCTGAGTTCGGTTCTCTGAAGCGCTCCAGGTTCACTTTGCTCTCTGTGGTTGTATTCAGCCCTCTGGATCACATGATGTTGACCTGGGACGCTTTAACAAACACATGAAACCAGGTGGTCCTGTAACGCTGACAAGGACGCAGGACGAGGAGCAGTTTGGTCCACAGAAGACACTGCACGTCTCCAGATGTGGAAGGTAGGACACATCAACCAGTCACAGCTCAGAGACACTCAGGGTCTCCTCCAGTTTAAGTTCATGTGACAGTGAGCAGCTTCATCACCTCACTGCAGAGACACGTCACAGGAAACACTAAACTAACTACTTCATAGGCTGCAGTAGGGGTGGTCCTGGCCACTAATTTCCCTGTCAGCCAAACGAACATTTTAATTAAGACTAGTCAACTAGTCTAAGAAAGGAAAACACAAACTTTATCACAATTTATTGTTAAGTATTTGAATCATTGCTCCTAAACATATTGTGTGCGTTCAGAGCCCTTTGAAGCCTTTAATCACCATGTCATGTTCCCTTGGTAAGATAAAAGTTATTCACAAAGCA
>NW_026080325.1:0-1001 GCF_006386435.1 Epinephelus moara | reverse complement strand
TTAAACCAGCTTAGTGCAGAACCTTTTAGGCCATGGAACATGGACATGAATATGGAACGTATTTTGTACTTTTATTTATTTATTTTTTTCCCCACAGTTTTCAAGCACTGAAGGTTAATGATGTCACCCAATGCACAACAACAAATGACCTTCAAAGCATCTGTTTCAGGTAAGGTAATGAAAACCAGTAAACTTCTGCTTATGGGTTTTACTATGACAGCAATGATTTTTTGGACATGTGATGGACAAGTTTCACAACCCTTCACTCCTGTCATACACTAGCTTATCATTAGATAATAATTAGTTTGTTATTAATAACTATGGGAACTTATAAGAAACGAATGAGTAACTAATTATTATTAATTTTTATTTTTTTATTAACCTTTATTTATACAGGTAAAATCTCATTGAGACCCAGGGTCTCATTTACAAGAGAGACCTGTTTCAGGTAGGCAGCAGCAGAACACAAAGTTACAGACTAACTGAACATACAGGAGACACAACACAAAACACAAACATTAAAGTAGTATAGTGCAAACTACAAAGTGCAAAGAAGAATAGGACTGGTTAAGCACATGTGCAGACCCCCACAGACTGTCTCATCAGCCTTCCTACAAGCAATTTGAAGTCCCCTAAAGGAATAAAGCTGGACAGCTTCAGCCTCTGCTGGAGCATGTTCCAGGTTGCAGTCGCAGCGTAGGAGAACGCCTTCTTGCCAAGTTCAGTACGGACTGACGGGATGGCAAACGAGATGAAGTCCAGGGACCGGAGGCTGCGATCGGACTGTTTCCGTGTCAAGTATGTGGACAAATAGGAGGGGAGCAGTCCGATGATGGATTTATAGATAAATAGATACCAGTGAGTGGTTCTGCGCATGGAAAGTGAAGACCAGTTTGTGAGAGAGTACAATGTACAGTGATGTGTGAGGGGTTTACAACCAGTTATGAATCTCAAGGCCCCGTGATACGCGGCATCCAGCAGTTGCAGGGAGTGAGCAGAGG
>NW_026080324.1:6365-7561 GCF_006386435.1 Epinephelus moara | reverse complement strand
ATGACCTGAGCCTGTCAGTGGCAAAAACAAACACACAATGGGCATACATTGACTGTGAGAAATTTCCCCTAAGTGAATACAGTATGGGCTGTTTCAAAGCTGCCAGCTGCAGCACTCTCGCTCAATACTGGATCAATTTTAAAAAAAAATGGTGTTTTCATTAGTCACCTAGACACATAAACATGAGAAAATAGGGTCCAAGTTAAACAAAACCATAGTTTAACACTGCACTTGGCAAGTTAATTGACATGAAGGTAACTGTTGGCTGTAAACATCCCTCACAATTTGTTTACACATTTTTTTACAGCTGTGATCGACTACTTGTGTTTCCTGACTCACTGAAATCTGTTATAGCAGTGTTGCCATGTTCTTACATCTCAAGTATTAGTTTGGTAATAACAGTAATAAAGAAATTATAGTCAAAACTACTGAAATAAGTCAAATAATTAAAATTGGAATAGCACTTTAAATAATGTTTACATGACAAATAAAGTCAAACATTAGCCTTGTCCCTCACATGAAAGATTACCTGGTTACTGAAGACAAGGATTTTCTCTAAACTCTCTCCATCCGGGCTTCTCAAGGGGTTACTGTCTGTGGGCAGAGCAGCATTCTGAGGTGTGCTCAGCAACTTCTCTTGGCTCTGTGCTCCATATTCCTCCATCCCTTCATGATGACTTTCCCCTGCAGCTTGATTGGATCTCATAGCTGTTACAGGCGGTAGGACTTTGTCCTCTGTGGACATGGTAAGATCCATTTTTTCCAGCCCAGGTTTGCATGGAAAGACACTCCTCTCATCATGGATTGGAGCTGAATTGCAATCGTGTATCTCTGAGTTCAGATAAGTGCTGATGGTGTCAGAAAGTGGGAGATCTGTTGGGGATTGGATATAGAGAGGCTTATCTTCAGGGGTCTTGGCTGTTTGACTGGAAGCTTCAGAAGTGGAGGAGGTGATAGCAGAGCTTGTAGCAGAGACATTTTTGTTGTCTGTGCCCCTAGGGGATGCAGACTGGTTCGCCTGGATCTTTTGTGGGATTTTGCCCTTCCCATAATCTCCATGTGAGGCAAGTCGAATCCTGGACTCCTTCTCCATTAGAACAGGAGAGGTGGAAGGAACCAAAGGCCTCCTGATGCATCCCATCTCTGTCCCCTCTGGCCTGGAATAAGTCTCAAATGAGTGGATCTTTTGTTTGATT
>NW_026080324.1:3791-5474 GCF_006386435.1 Epinephelus moara | reverse complement strand
GGTCTCAGGATGATCTGTACCAAATCTCAAGTTGATTGGACAAAATCTGTAGGAGCAATTCGTTAAAATACAAAATTGTGGAAATAACAAAATCGCTGCCAAAATAAAAAGTTTAAATCAAAATGGGCGACTTCCTGTTTGGAGTAGACCATTGGTGGCAGAGACTTTTTTGTGCATCTGGGCAACTTACACAGATGTACAAATTTTTATCTTCCTACTCAAAAAAAAAAACCCCTATGGGGAGGGTTTTTTGAAAATCTCAGCGGGGCGCTATAGAGGCATTTTGTCCCCCCCATGGGCGACACCCCTATCAGATGTAGGAGGTCGCCATTCTTGACCTGTGTATCAATTTTCTTGAGGAGATGAGGTCGTTGAAGCCATCAAAAAGCCAAACGTATTTGGTGGTGAGGGATCAATAGTCACCACTCCGCGACACAGATGCCATTAGATGTAGCTTAACAGCGTTCATAAGGTAGCTTTACCAACTTGTTCTGCATGCATTAGAAGTGGAATGAAGTTGATGCGGTCAAGTTTGTGGCAACAAGTTAAAGTAAAAACTGGTCACTTCCTGTTACCACCGGGGGACGTTATGAGTAAGGTGGGATATTAACATATCGGGGCGTTCAGGGCGGAGCCATCATCATGTCCAGCAAGGTTGAAGCTGCTAGCATCAAGTATGTGGGTGTGAGAGCCGTTCGAAATTCGATGGTGAGAAAACAAAAAGTCGCCAAAATTTGTCACGCCCTAGCGGCCACGCCCCCTGACATAGAGAAAAACATTTAAAAACTTTTGATCAGCATGTTCTCAGGATGATCTGTAGCCAATTTGAAGTCGATCGGACAAAATCCCTAGGAGGAGTTCGTTCAAATTTAAGTTGTGGAAATCGCCATAACGAAAAAATTCAAAACAAAATGGCCAACATCCTGTTGGGATTTTACCATGACGTCATGAGACTTTTTTGTGCATCTCGGTATGATACATGTGCGTATCAAATTTTGTTTGCCTACAACAAACTAACCCCAAGGGGAGGAGTTTTTGAAAATTTGTAGGGGGCGCTATTTCGGCATTTCGCGTCAACCATGTGCAGCCGCCCAAAAATATTGAATTTCTGATCCGGCCAGACGAATGTGGAAAGTTAGAAGCATTTTGAAATTTGGGAAAGGGGCGAAATTGGGACATGAAATGTCAGAATAATAGTAATAATAATGATAATAATAATAATAATAATGATTAAAGCTGCAAGCAGCGATGAATGGACCCTCGCAGTCCATGCCGGGGCATGCTGCCGTCAGGGGGCGTGCACCTAGATGTCTTGTCAGCTGTAATAAATAAAGAAATAAACATTATCTGTTACTTACATTTTGAAGATTTTGAAGGATTTGAAGATTTTCCAATTTACTTCCGTTCACACTAATTAGACTGCCACCAGAGTACCACCTATTGGCTGATTTGCACCAAATTTTGCACAAACCCTCATCGGGCCATGGAACACTATTAGCAAAAGTGTTGTGGTAATCGGACTGTATTTGGTCAAGATATGAAAGATTTATGAAAGAATTTATATTTTGGCAATTTTTTGGACGATCAAAATTCTTTTGATAACTTTTTGTCAGGAGGGTCCACAGATGCCACATGCGAAGTTTGGTGCAAATCGGTCAAATCGCCTAGGAGGAGTTCGAAAAA
>NW_026080324.1:1634-2985 GCF_006386435.1 Epinephelus moara | reverse complement strand
AATTAAAGCTGCAAGCAGCGATGAACGGGCCCTCGCACCTTCACGCAACTCGGAGGGGCTGGCAGGACGTCTTCTGACGTGTCAGTTCATTTCTGTCAAAGTTAGACATCGCATGCAGGAGTGACTTTGCATATGTTTGATACAGTGCTGGAATGACATATTTCACATTTTGTATCACTTCCTCTTTCCACTAGAGGGAATTGGAGAGCGCAGTAATTATACATCATGTTTTTGTACATCGTATATACACCACAGCATTTAACTTTCAGATAACTCAAAAGATAAGTGTTTGAAACCTACTTCCTGTCACCACTAGCTAACACTATGAGTATCAGGAAATATGGTCATATAAATGTTTTCAGGGCAGAACTAATATGAATCATCTGAAGTTTAAAGGAGATCAGAACATTTACGGCAACAATATAGCAATTTCCTGTTTCATGGCGAGACCTCAAAAGTAAACCCTCTGCAGCACGTATTGACACTAATGATATGTCATGTTTGTGTACATCAAATACACACCACAGCACTGAAATTTCAGGTTAATCCAAAGATAAGTGTCTGGTAAGAAGTACTTCCTTTTACCAGTAGGTGGCGCTATGACTATCACGGAATAATGTCATATAAATGTGTTCAGGGTGGGACAAATATGAATCATGTCAAGTTTGGTGGACAACGGACCATTTACTCCAAATTTATAGCAATTTCCTGTTTCATGGCGTGACATCAAAATTAAACCCTCTGCAGCACACGTAGACACTAATGATATGTCATGTTTGTGAACATCAAATATAGACCAGAGCACTGAAATTTCAGGTGAATCCAAAGATAAGTGTCTGATAAGAAGAACTTCCTTTCGACACTAGGTGGCGCAATGATTATCAGGCAATATGGTAATGAAAACGTGTTCAGGGCGGGACTAATATGAATCATGTGAAGTTTGGTGGAGATTGGACCATTTATGCCAGAGCTACAGCAATTTCGTTTTTCATGGCGAGACCTCAAGATTCAACGCTCGGCAGCGGGCACGCCATTCAACATTGGGCAAATCCTGTGAAAATTTTTGGTCACAACGTGACTCCTTGCATTTCAATAGGGTCCTCGCACCGTTGTGACCAAACTCACTCACACTCACGCTTACATACACCAAGTTTGAAGCCAATCTGATAAAATCTGTAGGACAAGTTCGTTAATTTACAAGCCCTGGAAATGGGCAAAAACGCACAAAAGTGGCACAAGTAAATTCAAAATGTCTGACTTCCTGTTGGGTTTAGAGCATGCCTCCAAGAGGCTTTTTTGTACGTCTCTGGGCGTTACATAAGCCTGCCGAGTTTCATACATGTAGGTTAAA
>NW_026080324.1:0-1551 GCF_006386435.1 Epinephelus moara | reverse complement strand
TGAAAAATACGGTTAGCTCTTGCCCGTCTGAACGGTTGGCTGATGTAGCCCTCACCCGTTAAAACTAATGCTGGTTAGTACAGGATTCAAACACGCTGCAGGATGTCCAGTAAAAGACGGATGCAGTTGAAGTTGACTTCAAGAACTTTATATAGAGGCTTCGTCACCATTTACAGCACATCCACACACAATCACCCAAAGCGGTTTCCAAAAGTGCCTTAATGTGGTTCTGAAATAAAATAATAAACATTGCTGATTATGTACATATTATTTACTTATGAATATGCACAATAACTACAAATTCACCCATATCCATATGTACATTAGAGCAATGTTAAGCCAATGATATAACATCCAAAAATAAGAAATCTCGATCTACCTGATATCAAACATAAACTGTGCATGTGGATGCATCGAGATATAAAAGTATAAAAACTTCCACACAATATTAAGAAACTGAGTGACAGGCTCCAGAAACGTCATACATGAACTAACAAATAAAACTTCACTTAATAGGACCTACATAAAGCAATTACCAGTCCCATTTACACCTAATGTTAGCAGTAGCAGCCATCAGCATGCACTCAACATTACAATAGAGCTAACATCACAAATAAGCTAGCAAAAACGTGACTATCACTAATAACTGCAAATCCTGCATTTTACATGACATAAAGCTGCAGTCACATTGCACACAATGTCCACAGTTGACTACTCACAGTTTTCATGCACGCACAACACTTTAAGAAACTTTAAGCACTCCTGATGACTGTGAAAGGCCGTCTGTGTCTCCGTGATTAAGATGAGAAACGGCAGCAGCAGTGGGCGGGGAGAGACAGCTAGGAGTGCAACGTGATTGGTTGACTGTGATAACTGACTGACAGCTGCGTTAACAAATAGTGAACTGCAAACCAAAAACAAGAGATTACATGAGGTAAATTGGCCTTTTTAACAGTTTGAGACCTACTTCCTGTCACCACTAGGTATCACTATGAGTATCAGGAAATATGGTCATATAAATGTTTTCAGGGCAGGACTAATATGAATCATCTGAAGTTTGATGGAGATCAGAACATTTACGGAAAAAATATAGCAATTTCCTGTTTCATGGCGAGACATCAAAAATAAACCCTCTGCAGCACACATAGACACTAATGATATGTCATGTTTGTGTACATCAAATACACACCACAGCACTGAAATTTCAGGTGAATCCAAAGATAAGTGTCTGGTAAGAAGTACTTCCTTTCACCACTAGGTGGCGCTATGACTATCACGGAATATTGTCATATAAATGTGTTCACGGTGGGACAAATATGAATCTTGTCAAGTTTGGTGGACAACGGACCATTTACTCCAAATTTATAGCAATTTCCTGTTTCATGGCGTGACATCAAAAGTAAACTCTCTGCAGCGAGCGTAGACACTAATGGTATGTCACGTTTGTGTACATCAAATATAGACCAGAGCACTAAAATTTCAGGTGAATCCAAAGATAAGTGTCTGATAAGAAGTATTTCCTTTCACCAGTAGGTGGCGCTATGACTATCA
>NW_026080323.1:0-1036 GCF_006386435.1 Epinephelus moara | reverse complement strand
CTCAAATACCCTTTGCCCACCAAAATTAGTGCATGTATGCAGGTTTTTTAAAAGCAGGAAAACTTCACAGACGGGCCAGAAATCAGGTTAGTAAACAGTAAAGCAACATGGAGGCCAGTGAAAATGTTAACAGTGGCTATATCTCGACTTATTGGGAACTGCCCATTGGTTCGACAGCCCATTGGTTCGACATCCCATTGTTCAGACCATATTAAACTCATTGTTCCGAAGTCCGTTCCGAAATCATCATGATGCCCTGTGGTTAAGATCTGGTTAGGTTTAGGCACAAAAACCACTTAGTTAGGGTCAGGAAAAGATCATGGTGTGGGTTAAAATGAAAAAGAAAGTGACAAACACATAAGCCGTGAGCCTGCTCCGCCTCAAGCCGCGGACAGTCGGACTAATGGGATGTCGAACCAATGGGCTGTCGAACCAATGACATGGACCCCTACTTATTTGGGTCTCTCTCTCAAACACTGTGCTGACTAAATTTGAAACAATGTTGGAGCGCTGCTTGGATGGAGATGGACAGTATTTTGTGGTGGGCTGTCATTTCATCGTGCAGGTAAAGGGGCTAAAATTTGCACGTCCATCTGAGTGTCGCATTTCTGTCACTGCTAATCAAAGCATATGGGAGCTGAGTCATTTGTCCCGGGAGTAAATGGCAGTTGTAACCTTTCCTGTTAAATACAAAAGCCAAATGTCAGTGGTTGCTAGTGGGTCCTTTGTCCATTGTGAAAGGGGCTGCAGAGATATATACTAACCAGGAGAGACTCAAAATGACTTAAAAAAAGCATAAAACAACTACAAAGCTAAGATAAGATAAGATAAACTTTATTGTCCCGCAAGTGAAATTCGTCTTGGGCAGTATAGTGCAAACAGCTGCAATATTCACATAAATACATACAATCAATACAGACAAGTTGCCAAAGAGACACAAAAGCACCAGAAAGAGACAGAGAACGATTATGAGACCAAAAACAACACAAAGAACTTAAAAAAGACTGCAATGAGACACAAAAAGACCAGAAAGAGA
>NW_026080322.1:0-1348 GCF_006386435.1 Epinephelus moara | reverse complement strand
AGTTGTATTTTAGTTTTATGCTCTTTTCTGTGTTGATGTTCCTTTTAAATATGTTGAAGCATTTAAAAAAAAAAAAATCCCGTCACAATTTTGAACATAAGCAGCTCGNACAGATTCTAACATTAAAAACATTTAAGGAGATTTCACACAAATTTAATTTGATAACAGTTGTATTTTAGTTTTATGCTCTTTTCTGTGTTCATGTTCCTTTTAAATGATATGTTGAAGCATATTTGTCTCTATAACGGTTAAACCAAGTATTGTTTGTTTTTTTTGAAAATCCCGTCACAATTTTGAACATAAGCAGCTCGGGCTAAATTGGTAAAGTCTGCCTCTCATAACACGTCTCAGGAAAACCTACAAAATCAAGTGAAAGCAATGAACTTTTTAGTCCTACATCAATAACATTTATGAATGCATTATTGATAATAACTAAATGATTATGATGATTATTATTATTATTGTGTTGTCCCTGTCCTTTTTTGTCTACCTTTAGGTTTTTGCTGAAAGCATTTAAAGCTGCATTTATAGCACAGGTTGTGCTGTACAAATGTGATTATTGTTAAATTATTATGACAACAAAAGTTTTTTTAACTTCTAAATTAACTTTGTTATTTGATATAGATCACCAAATTATCTTGAAAATAACTTAATATTTTTATCCTTATCATGAGTAGCCTTGTAGCACTTTGTTTACTGCATTGTAAAATGTCAAACTTTCTCTGACTGAAGATATTCTGTTTAATACTGTAATCTACCTTAATTTAGTATGACATTATTAATCAGTTATTATTACAAAATTGTATCATTAAGAAACTGAATTAAAAACCCTTTAAACTGTTGCACAATTATAAAATATGTCAACATTTCCAACATGCAACACTACTAGATTTCAAATCAACAATTAAAAAAGACATTTTTAAAACATTTTTACCATTGAGCTTCCTTGGCCTGATAATAACATGTTGATTTCCCGCTGCATGTGTCACATCGCATCTGAAGGATTTCATGGCGTCCCAGTCCTGTTTGCTCACTTGGACTTGACTTATTCCAGTATAAAGGTTGTCTTTCAGTACTGGAGGGTACTGAATGAAGTCTGTCAAGGCAGCCCCATTTACTATGCTCCATGAGTAGGTCAGTGAGGAGGGTGTGAAGCCGGTGGCAAGGCAACCAAGAGTGACCGTGTTTCCAGTCCCAGAACCACATTGCATCAGAGGAAACACAGTTGGTGCATTTGGAGTGGCTGAGAAAGTAAAAATATACATGTAATTAAACTACCAAAATTAAAAACAACATAACAGAATTTTTTTTTTAACCAAGCATGAGTTAAAACTCAGAAGACAGTTGG
>NW_026080321.1:0-1299 GCF_006386435.1 Epinephelus moara | reverse complement strand
AACAGTGGCCCCCCAACAGGACAGTACGCCACGCCACACCACAAAAACTGCTCAGGAATTGTCTGAGGAACGAGAAAGAGCTCAAGGCATCGAGCTGGCCTCCAAACTCCCCAGATCCCCATCTGATCAAACATCTTGGGGACATGCTGGTACCCCACCTCACACCCCAAAGGACACCAGACGTCTCGTGTCCATGCCTTAACAGGTGAGAGCCAAGTCCGGTCCAAGGAGCACCCACAGTGGATCGGGGATACCTGTGGGGTAACAGCACGTCCCTCAAATGTTCGATCAGATTGGGATCTAGGGTATTTGAAGGCCAAGTTAATGCCTTGAGCTCTTTGTCCCATACATTGGGTCATTCCCGAGCAGATTTTGTAGTGTGGCATGGTGCGCTGACCTGCGGGGGGGGGGGCCACAACCTTCGACCAGTGCTGTTGCCATGAGGGGGTTTACTTGGTCTGCAACAGTGTTTGGGTGGGTGAAGCACATAAAGTAGCATCCACATGAATGCCAGGCCCAGAGGTTTCACAGCAGAACATTTCACTGTAACAAGATGATCAATGTTATTCACTTCACCCGCCAGTGGTTTTAATGTTTTGGCTGATCAGTGTATTTCTTTTTTTTTTTTTTAAGATATTTTTTGGGGCTTTTTTTTTTTTAAGCCCTTAATCGAAAGGACAGACAAGTGTGTAAGGGGGAGAGAGAGAGGGAGTGGCATGCAGCAAAGGGCCACAGGCTGGAGTCGAACCCGGGCTGCTGCGGCAACAGCCTTGTACATGGGGTGCCTGCTCTACCACTAAGCCACCGACACCCCTGATCAGTGTATTTCTCCAGTTGGAAAAACAATCACTGTGCCAGAGCTGGAAAAATAGCCAAAGAAAATCATGTTAACAGTTCCTAACAGCTGCTACTGCAGCTTACGAGTCAACTCAAAATGACATAGGCGGGACTGATGTCAGTTACTAGAATAGAATAGAATAGAACAGAATAGAAACTTTATTGTCTGGAACCAAAAGGCAACAGAAATTTGTCTACTACTGAATAGTCATGGCAAAACAAAACAAAATGATAAAATGGCAATTTAATCTGATTATTAGACTGATATCATTCAGTATGTTGAACAGCCTTCTGTGATAAAGTACTTCATTAAGCCTGAAGGGAAACCTCAGTGTGATAGCAGCGTAGTCACATAAATCACACAAACAGATGAGACAAGAAAAAATGCACTTACAAAGCCAAATCATATACAATAACTAAATTTGAAATATATATACACAGTGGTGTGAAAAAGTGTTTGCC
>NW_026080320.1:0-1582 GCF_006386435.1 Epinephelus moara | reverse complement strand
TTTTATATTTCATCCTAAACTGCTGCCAAGTGCACTTCTCCCCCGCGGGATTGCACCTAAATGAAATAAATTAATAGGCTACCATTCAAGCAGTTTTCCCCTGTAATATTATTGTGATTGCAAAGGACTACATTTAAACTTTGCATTGACCCGAGCAGCAATGTTCTCCCACACCGTCTCCCTCTCTTTTGCAGCTGCAGCTGTGTTGCACTTCTTTTTGAAAACGTGTGCAAACTCGCCGTATGGCCGCATTAAGATTTCTAATTGTAGTGGGGTAAAAAACGCAGCCCTCCTCTTCCCCGTTGCCATGGTGACTCGTCAAATCGGGGCTCCATTGATGCTGGCTTTTTATAGTTAACTCCAGGTGAAACTACTCCGAGTTGATTAAACTGATTCAAATCAGCTGTTCTGGAACCGGAAACTCAGAGTTTCTTATCTCAGAGTAGATCAACTCAGAGTTCAGGATTAGACTCAAGAGTTTGTTGAACCTGCTTTGTGAAACGGACCCCTGATCTATTACACACACAACAACAACAACAACAACAGAGGAGTTGATCTCCTCACAGCTCAGTCTGTTTTTATTTACTCTCCTCTGTATCTTTTGTTTGTTTCACACACTAACACAAGACATCATGTGTTTATAGGGAAATATGTATTTTGTTTACACATTCATTTACCAGTTTTACTGCACATACACAAACTGTGGTTCATGTGATTAGTTGTTTGTTTATCAACATGTTATGAGAACATATTAAGGTAACAGTTCCTGTGTTGATGAATCAGATTCTGTTGTTATTTATGTTTACAGAACGGTGTGTATCAGTTCTGAGGTTCTGTTTGTTTATGTGTTAGAACACAGCCCAGGTTGTTTACACCAGGTGTGATGATGTCATACAGGTCAGTTAGTGACTACAGCAGATCGGTGACACGTAAAAGACAACGTGAGGTTTGTGTTGGTTTGGAACGTCATCAGTTTGTTGAAGTGTTTACGTTTAACAACAGTTAAAATGTCAGAATAAACAGGAACATGACACGCGGTCAGAGGTCTAACTGACTCTGACTCTGTCTCTGTCTCTGACTCTTTCTCTGACTGTCTCTGTCTCTGACTCTGACTCTGACTCTGTCTCTGTCTCTGTCTCTGACTCTGTCTCTGTCTCTGTCTCTGACTCTGACTCTGTTTCTGTCTCTGACTGTCTCTGTCTCTGACTCTGACTCTGACTCTGACTCTGTCTCTGTCTTTGACTCTTTCTCTGACTGACTCTGACTCTGTCTCTGTCTCTGTCTTTGTCTCTGACTCTGTCTCTGACTCTGTCGCTGTCTCTGTCTCTGACTCTGTCTCTGACTGACTCTGACTCTGTCTCTGTCTCTGTCTCTGACTCTGTCTCTGACTGACTCTGACTCTGTCTCTGTCTCTGACTCTGACTCTTTCTCTGACTGACTCTGACTCTGTCGCTGTCTTTGACTCTGTCTCTGACTGACTCTTACTCTGTCTCTGAATCTGTCTCTGTCTCTGACTCTGTCGCTGTCTTTGACTCTTTCTCTGACTGACTCTTACTCTGTCTCTGTCTTTGTCTCTGACTCT
>NW_026080319.1:0-1074 GCF_006386435.1 Epinephelus moara | reverse complement strand
AGACTGAGGAGAAAAACGGTGGAGAAAATGTTGTGTTTAACTAGCCAATGACGGAGCTCATGTAATTATTGCATGTACCAAATGTAACATCCTACTTTAAATCAGGAAAATTAGCCTCAACTTTTTAAACCTCCTCCATTAATCCTGACCAAAGTCCCAACTCTATTCACAGAAATGCAGCCCCAAACCTGCAAGGAACCTCCACCATGCCTCACCGTTGCCTGCAGACACTCATTGTTGTAGCTCTCTCCAGCCCTTCGATGAAGAAAACTGCCAAATATTTCAAATTTTGACCCATCAGTCCAGAGCACTTACTGCCATTTTTCTGCACCCCAGTTCTTCTGTTTTCGTGCATAATTGAGTTGTTTGGCCTTGTTTATACGTAGGAGATTTGGCTTCTTGGCCACAATTCTTCCATGAAGACCACTTCTGGCCAGACTTCTAAGGACAACAGATGGATGTATCTGGGTCCTACTGGTTTCTACGAGTTCTGAGCTGATGGCAGCGCTGGACATTTTCCGCTTTCAAAGGGAAGTAAGCATAACATGTCTTTTATCTACTGCACTAAGTTCCTTGGCTGACCACTGCATCTAGGGTCCTCAACATTTCTTTATGCTTCTTCAAAAAAGCTTGACCAATAGTCCTCAACATTTCTTTATGCTTCTTCAAAAAAGCTTGACCAATACATCTTGAAACCCCAGTCTGCTTTGAAATCTTTGCCTGGGAGAGACCTCGCTGATGCAGTACAACTACCTTGTGTCTTGTTGCTGTGCTCGGTCTTGTCATGGTGTATGACCTGTGACATAAAACTGTCTTCCACAACCTCAGCTTGGTAACAGACTTTGGCTGTTCCTCACCCAGTTTTAAGCCTCCTACACAATAGGGCCGTAACGGTACATGTATTTGTGTCGAACCGTTCGGTACGCGACTTTCGGTTCGGCATGACCCTGTACCGAATTATTGGGCGCAGGATATTATTTTATTTTATTTTGTTTTATTTTGATTCCGTTTGTGCGAGCCGAACCATTTAAAATATCTAATTCCCCGACGGACATAATTGAGTGACGGACCAAG
>NW_026080318.1:0-1333 GCF_006386435.1 Epinephelus moara | reverse complement strand
CTATTACAAGTTAACTGTGGAGTGTCCTTTTTTTTAAAGCCAAAGAATGACACCTCGTTTACCAGCTCAACGCGGCCATCACTGCCCCAAGTTGTCCGGCAAAGTGAAACACATTTCAGTCTGCATTTTTGATGTCCCCTGATTATGATAAACTGGATTAATTCACTGCTATAATACCAGCTAGTATAAGTATGTTGGGACAAGATGCATGAGTGTACCATTCCTGACCTAAAAAAAACAAACCCCTGCTGTGCTCAATGCTGATTGACAGCACGTGATGTTTAATAGCAGACTTGGTTTAACCTGCACTAACAGATATTGGCCACTTGGGGGCAGCAAAAACAAGCCGTAATCCCCTTCAAGCAAGAGACGAGCTAGAGTCAGACAGTTCAGCTCATTACTGCTGTGAAAGGGTTGGCAATAAAACGTATTTGCTTTGCCATACCCTCAGCCAGTGATTTCTGACAGGGAACTAAAGCTGTGATATTGTTCTCTTCTATGCCAGACTCCATTGAGGAAAACAGTGATTTAACATCGCTTGAGCCGAGACCTGCTTTTGTACCGCTGCCTTAATCAGTTAGTCTGGACCTGCTTTTGTACCGCTGCCTTAATCAGTTAGTCTGTGTTATGGTGTGACTTTGGCATTTGAAAGGGTTGTTTCAGAGTCACTAAAAGTTGCACAATAACTAACTGAACGAGGCAGCTCCCATGTTCCGCAAGTCAAAATGGCTGTTTTTGTCAATGGAGTCTGATGGCATTGATGGGGAACTGAGGCTTTTACTATTGAGTCATGTGTTTGGCCAATATTCACTCTCTCTTAGCCTTGCTTTTGATGCTAAATGCTCCATTGTGGTCACCAGCTGGTCTCTAACTGTGTCTGTCTGCTGTTTGGTGCTGAGTAGGCAGTGTACTGTTGGTTTGAAGAGCTTTTTGTTTGTAAAAACTGCTTTCTGCAGCAGAAAATAAGTGGTGAGAGTGAACCCAACAGTAAAGATGCAGGCCTTCACAATACAGTTATTTGATTCATTGTGATAATTAAAAAAAATATAGCAGCTTTAAAATGAGGTCTGACATCTTTAGCTGCCCACAGTGATCATATTTTTATACTTTATACTTCATTTGTAAGGGTATAAGAAATACACATTGCATCTTAAACATGAATATTCTTGCTTATGTGGGTTTTTCATCTTAAACATGAATATTCTTGCTTATGTGGGTTTTTCTGTGTTTATTGCTTGCAGTACTTTGAGCATGTGGAAGAGGCTGAGTGGGCTGTCCAGGTTTTGAAGACCACCGGAAAGCCTGTGGCTGCCACTCTGTGTATTGGACCTGA
>NW_026080317.1:0-1000 GCF_006386435.1 Epinephelus moara | reverse complement strand
GATGGATTCTGAGAGCAGTGAGCAGAGTTCGGAGAGCAAGAGAGCAAATGACGTGTGTCAACTCACGAGTCAGTAACTTTCTAACCTGTGTTTGACTTATCGCTCTCTGTTCCTGGAAAGACTGCTACATGAGCCCAGTGAAGCAGCAACAGGAGGGTGGGAGATGTATTTTTATATTTTACGAGTTTTACAGTTGTTTCATTCGTTTATCATGTGTTCGGAAATTCAACGATCCCTGAAATCTGTTTGAGTTTTTGCAGAATGGGTGGCAGAGCAGGAGCTCTTTTGTGACCACAGGGCTTCTTGCTCAATAGCACACACAATAAGGCCTCTTTAGTCCTCTCTGACATGTATGGCTTCTGATCTTAGATATTAGATTCTCTGCTGCACCCCATTTATCTCCTATGGTATTGTGCAATGGTGTGGAAACCTTTTACGACACCGACACAGATGTAAACAAAAGCTGTTCCTTGATTCATGCTTGCAGACAAGACAGATACAAACATAGGGCTAGTCTGAGATCAAATTCAACTTATATTTAAAACCATCTATCTATCTGGGACAAAATGTAATTGACTTGATGAGGCTCCTATAGGGACAGTTCACCAAATCATGACCTGGTTACTCAAGATACTCCACAGCACCTTGTTGTGAGCAGTTGTATGCTCAGGCTGACCCTGATGACTTCTTCAGAGTTAATTTCTCAATATAGACAACGAGCCACAGATAACATTATATAATCATTCTCACAGGCCAGTAGTAAAAAAAGGTAAAAGTCTAAGTGTGGGTGTAAGAAGGGTTGTTAATAGTGATGAACCCACAGAGAGTTATCACCCAACTTTGCAGTCCCCCTTAGCTCCACAGAGTGTTTTAACTTACTTTTGTTTTTTCTTTTTTTCGGCCATTAAACACCACTGTCCTCCTCTAAACCTTGTTTCCATCCACAGAGGGCAGCTGTTTATAGTGACAAATTGCTGAATTCCCACTTACCCAGAACTGA
>NW_026080316.1:4807-8000 GCF_006386435.1 Epinephelus moara | reverse complement strand
CCATCCAGAGGCAGGTGTTCTCGGCCCTCAGTCAGATCAGTAAGCACTCAGTCAGCCTGGCAGAGATGGTGGTTGAGGCTGAGATCTTCCCTGCAGCAGTGACCTGCCTCAAAGATCCAGATGAGTATGTCAAGAAGAACGTCAGCACTCTGATGAGGGAGGTGGTGAAACACACACCAGAGGTACTGCACACAGTCACACCTGTAGGCACAACTATGCACGTCAGGACACAGAGTAATCCGTGTCTGTGTTTCCAGCTGTCCCAGTTGATTGTGAATTGTGGTGGCATAGCCGCTGTGATCGACTATCTGGGTGACTGCCGTGGAAACCTGCGGTTGCCAGGGATCATGATGCTGGGATATGTGGCGGCTCACAGTGAGAACCTTGCCATGGCTGTCATTCTCTCCAAGGTATTAATCTCTCTCCTGATTTCCCTTGACAAGTCATGTGACAGCTAAACCCACCACTAAAACCAGAGACATTCCTTCAGGCCCAGTATGTAGGTCATATTCACCAAACCTTTGTGGTGTATATCCTCCTGTCCTGCAGGGGGTGCCACAGCTGGCCCTGTGTCTGTCCGAGGAGCATGAGCATCACATCAAGGCGGCCACAGCCTGGTCCATTGGCCAGATAGGACATCACACCCCTGAGCACGCAAAGGCCGTGGCCACCTCTAACCTCCTGACCAAACTGTTGGAGCTCTACATGGACGCCAGCAGCTCAGAGGACCTGCAGGCCAAAGTAAGAGCCGCACCTCAGCAGGTTGATTTGCAGTGACAGTGTGTAATGTTGGTGTCACAACTGAAAACATAGTGAAACTGTTTGCTCATGCTTCACCTCTCAAATACAGACAGTTTTTGGATATCTAAATTTTAGTTTTGCCTAATAATACAGAGGCCATGAAAGCTCAATGCACAACAAATCAAGAAAACACATGGGCCCACGAATATACAAAACACAAGCAAACTAAGAAAATATATCCACCAATTTGACAGCACATGTGCAGCATTTAGACAAAGATGATGCAAATGATGCAAAAACACTACCAAATACAGATATGAACTGCAAATGAGGAAAACATATCTTTGTGGCATAGTATACGCTGTAAAAAAGTCATTGTGTACTATGCTGTTAATGTAATATGTCATAAAGAAATCATAATATAGTATGCCATTAAAAGTCTTATACAAAATGTCACAGTATAGTATACCTTTAAAAATAAATTACTAATATATTATACTATACAGTATAAAGTCACAATAATGTGTCATAAAATATCGTACTATAGTATGTAACAAAAAACATCACATTATAAAATGTCATAGTATGAAAAATGTAATAGTATGGCATGTCAATGAAATGTCATAATACAATTATCAAAAAATGTTATAGTGAAGCATTCCATTGAACAACTGATAATGTAGTAACTCATAAAAAATGTCACAGTATAGTGTGTCATAAAAAAGTGTCAAAATATATGTCATAGTATAGTATGTCAGAAATACGTCATAGTATAGTATGTTCAAAAAAGCCATACTATAATGTGTATAAAAAAGTCACAGTATAGTATGACAAAAAATGATAGTGTAATATGTACAAAAAGTCACAGTATAGAAAACCAAAAAGTCATAGTATAGTGTGTTAAAAAAAAAATTCATGTATGTATGTCTGTATGTCAAAAAACGTCATACGATAATATGTCATAAAAGTGCCATAGCATAGTATGTAAAAAACAGTCATAGTATAGTATGTTCAAAAAAGTCATACTATAATGTGTATAAAAAAGTGACAGTATGATATGTCAAAAAATATGATAGTGTAATATGTAATAAAAGTCATAGTATAGAATACCAAAAAGTCATACGATGATATGTCATTAAATTGTTATACTATAGTATGTCATAAAAGTGTCATGGTATAGTATGTAAAAAAAAAAGTCATAGCATGGGATGTCAAAAAAATGTCAGTACAGTATGTCAAAAAAAAAGTATAGTATGTCGTTCAAAATCATGAAAAAAACGACATATTACAATACGTAGTCCAAAATCATGAAAAAACATCATAGTATAGTATGTCTTCCAAAACCATGACAAAAAAGTCATAGTATAGTATGTCGTCCAAAATCATGAAAAAAGTCCTAGTATACTATGTCATCGAAAATCATGATAAACCATCATAGTATAGTATGTCGTCCAAAACCATGAAAAAAGCCACAGTATAGTATGTCGTCCAAATTCATAAAAAAACGTCATAGTATAATATGTCGTCCAAAACCATGAAAAAACTCACAGTATAGTATGTCGTCCAAAACCATGAAAAAAGTCATAGTATAGTATGTCATCCAAAATCATGAAAAAACATCATAGTATATAGTATGTCGTCCAAAACCATGAAAAAAGTCATAGTATAGTATGTCGTTCAAAATCATGAAAAAAACGTCATATTATAATACGTAGTCCAAAATCATGAAAAAAAGTCATAGTATAGTATGTCGTCCAAAATCATGAAAAAAACGTCATAGTATAATATGTTGTCCAAAATCATGAAAAAAACGTCATAGTATAATATGTCGTCCAAAACCATGAAAAAAGTCACAGTATAGTATGTCATCCAAAATCATGAAAAAACATCATAGTATAGTATGTCGTCCAAAACCATGAAAAAAGTCATAGTAAAGTATGTCGTTCAAAATCATGAAAAAAACGTCGTATTACAATACGTAGTCCAAGATCATGAAAAAACATCATAGTATAGTATGTCTTCCAAAACCATGAAAAAAAAGTCACAGTATAGTATGTCATCCAAAATCATGAAAAAACATCATAGTATATAGTATGTCATCCAAAACCATGAAAAAAGTCATAGTATAATATGTCGTTCAAAATCATGAAAAAAACATCATATTATAATACATAGTCCAAAGTCATGAAAAAAAGTCGTAGTATAGTATGTCGTCCAAAATCATGAAAAAACATTATAGTATAGCATGTCATCCAAAATCATGAAAAAATTCATAGTATAGTATGTTGTCAAAAATCATGAAAAAACATCATACTATAGTATGTCATCCAAAATCATGAAAAACATCATGGTATTGTATGTCGTCCAAAATCATGAAAAAAGTCATAGTATAGCATGTCGTCCAAAATCATGAAAAAAAAAAAAGTTTTAGTTTGTATCCAAAATCAAGAAA
>NW_026080316.1:4563-4789 GCF_006386435.1 Epinephelus moara | reverse complement strand
TCCAAAATCATGAAAAACATCATGGTATTGTATGTCGTCCAAAATCATGAAAAAAGTCATAGTATAGCATGTCGTCCAAAATCATGAAAAAACAACATACTATAGTATGTCATCCAAAATCATGAAAAACATCATAGTATTGTATGTCGTCCAAAATCATGAAAAAAAGTCATAGTATAGTATGTCATCCAAAATCATGAAAAAAGTCATAGTATAGTATGTCGTC
>NW_026080316.1:0-2813 GCF_006386435.1 Epinephelus moara | reverse complement strand
CAAAATCATGAAAAAACATCATAGTATAGTATGTCGTCCAAAATCATGAAAAAAACGTCATAGTATAATATGTCGTCCAAAATCATGAAAAAAACGTCATAGTATAATATGTCGTCCAAAACCATGAAAAAAGTCACAGTATATAGTATGTCATCCAAAATCATGAAAAAACATCATAGTATAGTATGTCGTCCAAAACCATGAAAAAAGTCATAGTATAGTATGTCGTTCAAAATCATGAAAAAAACGTGATATTACAATACGTAGTCCAAAATCATGAAAAAACATCATAGTATAGTATGTCTTCCAAACCATGAAAAAAAAGTCACAGTATAGTATGTCATCCAAAATCATGAAAAAACATCATAGTATATAGTATGTCTTCCAAACCATGAAAAAAAAGTCACAGCATAGTATGTCATCCAAAATCATGAAAAAACATCATAGTATATAGTATGTCGTCCAAAACCATGAAAAAAGTCATAGTATAGTATGACGTTCAAAATCATGAAAAAACGTCATATTATAATACGTAGTCCAAAGTCATGAAAAAAAGTCATAGTATAGTATGTCGTTCAAAACCATGAAAAAAGTCATAGTATAGTATGACGTTCAAAATCATGAAAAAAACGTCATATTATAATACGTAGTCCAAAGTCATGAAAAAAAGTCATAGTATAGTATGTTGTCCAAAATCATAAAAAAAAGTCACAGTATAGTATGTCGTTCAAAATCATGAAAAAAACGTCATATTACAATACGTAGTCCAAAATCATGAAAAAACATCATAGTATAGTATGTCTTCCAAAACCATGAAAAAAACGTCATATTATAATACGTAGTCCAAAATCATGAAAAAAAGTGATAGTATAGTATGTCGTCCAAAATCATGAAAAAAACGTCATAGTATAATATGTCGTCCAAAACTATGAAAAAAGTCACAGTATAGTATTTCATCCAAAATCATGAAAAAACATCATAGTATAGTATGTCGTCCAAAACCATGACAAAAGTCATAGTATAGTATGTCGTTCAAAATCATGAAAAAAACGTCATATTACAATATGTAGTCCAAAATCATGAAAAAACATCATAGTATAGTATGTCTTCCAAAACCATGGAAAAAAAGTCACAGTATAGTATGTCATCCAAAATCATGAACAAACATCATAGTATAGTATGTCTTCCAAAACCATGAAAAAAAAGTCATAGTATAGTATGTCGTCCAAAACCATGAAAAAAGTCATAGTACAGTATGTCGTCCAAAATCATAAAAAAAAGTCATAGTACAGTATGTCGTCCAAAATCATAAAAAAAAGTTATAGTATAGCATGTTTTATGTCCTTGTTGAATCTATGACAAAGAATTAGAAAGGAGTCTAACCCAGTACCAGCAAGGTGTACCTAATAAAGTGGCCGGTGAGTGTAAACATATTTGATGTCTGCAGACCAGAGAATTCAGCCAGCGTTTATTTCATGTTCAAGATGATGCATGATTTTATTATATGACCGTTATCAGATATAGATTCCTGTACCCCCAATTCAACTGTCCTGTGTCTTACATTACATGGCATATTGATTATTTTCATATGTGATATCTGAACCCATAAAACAGTTCTGTGTTAATAAGGTGACAGACTGACCGCTGCTGTAACATTTAGTATGAAGGCATTTCAACACAGTCCCTTTTTAAACACCTGAGATTTCTCATCAGCTGCGTCCAGGAACAAACAAACAGTTCTGCAACATTCAATCAAGTTCGTTATCTGAGTAGCAGTTTGTCTCTCTGTGTTTAAGTGTGTTAGAAACGACATACAACCCCAGGTATAAAATAAAACACAGTGATGAATCACAGATTGATTAAAGTTTCAGAATTACAGATAGTTTCCTAATAAAGTCAAAGCAAGGTGGGAGAATTTGTTACAGCCGCTCCAAGAATCTGAGGCTTTCAGCGTCAACGTCCCATCACTCTCTGTGAAAACATCCAGATGAAGTTTGACCGTTGTTGCCATGGTGATTTGTTGATGAAAGTACTCTTGTTGTGATGTGGCCAGCAGCAGCAGCGGCGGCGGCAAGTGTTTCTAACTGATGTTTCCTCCTTTGAGAGTCTTACATGTGATCTGTCCCAGTTTAGTCATCAGCTGCTTGTCTTTCCACTGAGCTACACACTCGTCTGAGATCTTCAGGTCGGCCTGGAGACAAAAAATAATACAAACACATTTTAGTCAAATATGCTGTTACTCCATCACAGAGCTAGAATCACTGCCTCGTGGTTTTTTGCCTCTGTGCACCAGTTATGTTTCTCTGACAGTTTACATCCAAGAAGATCACGAAAACACCTCATAGTATAGCATGTCGTCCAAAATCACAAAAAAACGTCATAGTGTAGTATGCCGTCAAAAATCACGAAAAAACATAATCGTCCAAAATCACGTAAAAAAGTCATAGTATAGCATGTCGTCCAAAATCACGTAAAAACGTCATAGTATAGCATGTTGTCCAAAATCACGTAAAAACGTCATAGTATAGTATGTCGTCCAAAATCACGTAAAAACGTCACAGTATAGCATGTCGTCAAAAATTACGTAAAAACGTCACAGTATAGCATGTCGTCCAAAATCACGAAAAAACATAATCGTCCAAAATCACGTAAAAACATCACAGTATAGCATGTTGTCCAAAATCACGTAAAAACGTCATAGTATGTCGTCCAAAATCACATAAAAACGTCATAGTATAGTATGTCGTCCAAAATCACATAAAAACGTCACAGTACAGTATGTCGTCCAAAATCACATAAAAACATCATAGTAT
>NW_026080315.1:0-3348 GCF_006386435.1 Epinephelus moara | reverse complement strand
AGGCTACTATTTGAAGGAGGCTTTCAATTTAAAAAAATTCAAAAAAAATCACAGCCAAATTTGAAAATACAAATACTGTATTTTTTTAGTTTAAACAGCAGAAACATTTATGTAACCCTGTCTTTACAGTAAAAATGAATATTTTCTATATAGTATTACAAAGAAAGTACTGTATTATTTATAGTAACAACGTTTACTTTAACAGTAAAAATAGTTTTTGGTGTTTTTGTAAATCATCAATATTTACTATTGACTACACCACAGTGTACTAGTTGTCCTGCCTTGAAACAGCGAATCATCTCATCCACTGTCCCATCTGCAGCCACCGTGATGCCACACACCTTACAAGACAACATGCCACAAATTAATTTTAAAACTAGGCTACATTCGGAATAATGACTTTTTATCTCACAATTTTGATTAGGAATAGCAATTTCTTTTTTTCCATTACTGGCGAAAATGGGCTTCCATAGATAAATATGGTTACACACCCTAAGCAGGCGTCATATGCCAGCTTGCCACACAATAAATAGAACATAAGTCTTTCAGCTGGTTAATATTTTCTCCATCAGCTATCATTCTAAACTGTATTCTAGACTGTTGCCATACATATAACATGAATCTACCTACACATTATTTACATATTTAACAATGTCAAACACAACACAGAAGACCCAAAGCAACCACATTGACTACATCTCCCAGAAAGCCCAGCGCTCTGGGAGCATGCGCGAAGCAGTCTCGAGACGGCACCGCGGACATGTGAAGACACGGCCTGTGTTTACATACTGCACTAGCCTTGGACTAATACGTTCATTGCATGAACGTCTTGAAAACGAACCCCGTTTTTTGTTTGGGGGTTCCCGGTCTCGACCGATTCACATCTCCATAAACGTTCAAATCAAACATGTAATGTACTAACCGCATAGTCACAGATTTCACACTTACTACCAATGTGCAATACACCTCCCAACCGCTAAAGTGGCGCTGTGGCGCAGTATACAAAGCCGGTGCACTCATTCATTGCAGGACGAAGAAGGGGTGAGGAAAATTTCAAGACATCCCAAAATAAAATGCATGTTTATTGAACAATAACGGATATACAAACACACGGCAACCCCCGTACACCTGCACGTGCATGAAACACAACACAATGCTCTACAACAGACCATGGAGTCAAACATTAGTCCACATTAGCTCAGTGAGTGTTCATCCACCGGCATGTCTCGACTAACATCGACCACCGAGAATGCTCCCGGGAGTTAGCCGAGTGCTAACCGAGTGAGATGTGCTACACACACATTAGAGGCTGAACGCTTATAACGCTAATAAATCACAAATTATAAGTTACCTAAAGCACACCGGGATAGCGTGGTGAACGTCAACACACAACATATATTAATAATTCAGCTGTCGTTAGCAGGCTGTTAGCAGGTAGCAGTTGTTACTGTAACGTTACTTACCAACGGGTTATGATCTCCTGCCGAAGGTCTGAATACAATGAGCTTTGCTCCTCTGTGTCTGTAGCTCTCTCTACTCGTGATGTTATCATCTTGGGAGAAGTGAGCACTGCAGACCAGATGGTCTGCAAGGCGCAGTGTGTGGACAGGAGTGTTAGCATCCATTTGTAGCACAACAAGTTAGCCATAACTTCAGCATCTCGCCGTCCGACAAAGGCAGCCTGTAGGAAGCTGTAACGTTACGGGGTGTTGCGTGACATCCTGTTCTTGCGTTCGGGAAAGCTCTGACTGTCTGGCGTAACACACACACTCCATACACACATACACGCTTACACTACCAAGCGGGGACACGTGCTGCAACACTGATTGACAGCTGACTCCAGTCAATGGAGCCACGTTAGCTAACATTTTGATGCTAAAGCTGTGCTACCAACCGCCATGTAGACACAGCGCAACGGATCATAATCTGAAAGCCACGCCCCCAAAGGGGAATCGTTTCAGATTCGGGGGCGGAGTCGTGAGATTTGGAAATTTACTTCCATTCACACTAATCAGACTGCCACCAGAGCGCCACCTATTGGCCGATTTGCACCGAATTTTGCACAAACTCTCATCGGGCCATGCCACACAATTAGTGAAAGTGTTGTGGTAATCCGACTATATTTGGTCAAGATATGAAAGACTGTCTGTTTTGAAAACAATGTGCAGGAATTTGTTGTTTTATATTTTGGGCGTTTTTTGGACTATCAAAATTCTTTTAATAACTTTTTGTCAGGAGGGTCCACAGATGCTTCATGCAAAGTTTGGTGCAAATCAGTCAAATCGCCTAGGAGGAGTTCGAAATAGTAGGTTTCTCATTGTTCGCGATTTTGCAAATGGAAATTTAATGCAAAAGTGCCTTACATCACACAATTCAGCTGAATTCAGGGAACACTGAGATATAAAGTTTCAAAACGTGCGATATGTTATGTGGGAGTTGTGGGCCAAAAAACACTTTTGCATTGAAAATAGTGCCACCTGCTGGTCATTTTTGGTGTGTGACTTACAGGGGCCAGTCTTTACCACCCCTATCAATTTCATTTGTGTGTTATGTGTTATGGTGTTGGCACAGTGCCAAATATTAAGTTAGACTGCCACCACAGCGCCTCCTAGTGGCAGATCGGTAACTCCTTTGTCAGATATCCTCAGGAGGGCATTGACAATAATTTTCGTATAAATAATAAGTTTCGTCTTAATCCGAGCAACGGATGTGGAGATATAAAATACTTAAATTGAAAGAACGCCACTTGGTGGTCATCGCCTGACATTTTGCACAGAGCCTAAGGGGCTCATGACAAAGTAGTAAACTGAGTTTCATGTCATTCAAACACACCAATGTGGAGATATGCAACACTTCATGTTTTGTACCAAATCTGCAGGAAGCTGCTATTTAATAACTTCAGTATTCTTTGGAATATCAAAATTCTTTTAATAACATTTTGTCGGGAGAGTCCACAGATGTTGTGTGCAAAGTTTCGTGCAAATCGGTGAAATTGCCTAGGAGGAGTTCGAAAAAGTAGGTTTGCGACATTTTGCGAATTTGCGGGAAAAAAACATTAGGCGGAAATGGGCATGGCCTATATCACGAGATTCAGCACAATTCACTGAACACGTGAATACAAGGTTTTTGAATGTGCCACAAAGTATATGGGAGTTATGACCCAAAACGCACTGTCCTTGATTATAGCGGCATCTAGTGGTGGAAATTCAGGACGACAATAGATTATAAAATTTTTCGCCAGACCAAATGCGTGTGCCAAATTTGGTGAGTTTTTGAATTTGGGAAATGAGCCAAATTGGGGATTATATGAGCAAAATAATAATAATAATAATAATTAAAGCTGCAAGC
>NW_026080314.1:938-1857 GCF_006386435.1 Epinephelus moara | reverse complement strand
CAGCTGGCGCCACCTGCTGGCCTAAAGGACACATAACTGCTGGTTTATCTTCTCTCAAATAAAATCTGTGTGGTTATTAATTCATTCATTCATTTTGAGGAACATTTTTACAACTGACCCAGTTTTAAATAATAAAACATCATTAACATAACTACTAATTTAAAAACAGACTCACTAAAACAAAATCAATAAAGAAATTGTCCACACATGGAGCCTTTATGTTGCAGAGCATAGGAGTTGCTGGTCTACTGTTACCTCAATTGGTGCAAAATAAAATTGCTGTTTTTTCCAAAGGAGTCTGGTTACTTTGGAGAGAGAGCGATATTTAGCTCATATAACTGCAGTTTGCAGTCAAAAAGTCTGTCTGACATTAAGGTAAAGCAGTGGAAATACACTAAATACAGCGTACACTGAAACTGATACTGATTTTTGTTTTGGTGGCTAAAATGTCCGGAGCAGTTTATTGCTTAGCTTCCTACACTGGTGCTGCTGCTGCTTCTCCAAAACACCGTATACTGACACTGAAAGCCCACAGCAAAGAATCCAAACTGTCCTTTTAACAAAACTCATCACAACAAAGTTGCTGTGTGATTACAACAGTGTCATTGTTTTTTTGAAAGAGATGCTGCTGTTGAGTCAAACTTAAACACATCTTTGTAAAACTTCTACAGATTGAAAAAAAAATACTGAGTTACTTTCCTCAGGACACTGACCATGAACAAAGGATCCTCAGAGGTGTGTCTGTTGCCCTCCACGCCATCATAGAAGATGATGCTGCTCCATATCACCAAATGTTCAAGACGTGGCTGTTGTGTTGGAGGGGCCGTCGTGCTGCATGACCTACCAGACCTCTGCACTGCTGTTGCAGACCTGTTTTACCTTCTGTATGCCGTGAACATCATGGGGTACACCTTTGAAG
>NW_026080314.1:0-495 GCF_006386435.1 Epinephelus moara | reverse complement strand
AAATAGAAAACACCAACACCAACATTGGTCCACAGGGGGAGCCACAGCGATCGGTCGCATTTTAGCCATTTTGAAGCATTTTTCTGTTGTTATAGCGCCACCCAGTTGCCAATTAGAGTTAAATTTCTCCAGTCACCTTGAGGCGTCCTGTTCTACATATCTACCAAGTTTATGTCTATGGCGGTTAGGCCTAGATAAGAAATGAGCTCTCTAGCGCCCCCATTTTGTTTGATGGGGTCAATAATGGAGGGGTCCCCTCAGATTATGTGTGGTCAAAAGCCTACAAAGTTGCGTGGTGATGGGTGAAACCCTTGAGATGTTATACACCTTTATGTGATGAGCCACGCCCTCTGCAATATTCATTGCCTTATAGAAGCTCAGTTTTAGTAGGTTTTCCAACTTTTGCCAAGAGGGAACTTTAGATATTGGTCCCTAGATTATGTTCACCCAGTTTCATGCAGCTCGCTCAAACTTCCTAGGAAGAGATCCATTTGA
>NW_026080313.1:0-3356 GCF_006386435.1 Epinephelus moara | reverse complement strand
AGATGACTTTCTAGTAGGATGGCCTGATATTCAATGGTTGAGAAACTGCCAAGGTGTCTCCGACTACATTTAAAGTCATTTGAAAAAATAGCTGCCAGTCCACAACCTCTCTTTCCCTCGCGAGAGGTGTGGATAAAGCTATAATTTGGAGGTGAGGCTTCAGCCAGGAGTGCAGCACCATCGGAGTTGAGCCAAGTTTCAGTCAGGAACATAAAATACCATCGGAGTTGAGCCAAGTTTCAGTCAGGAACATAAAATCTAGTTTTTCATCACAAATGAGATCATTGATAGAAAAGGTCTTATTTGTAAGCGCCCTGATATTTAGCAGAGCTAAATTTAGGTTCTTACTGTGGCTAGGACCTGCCATATCGTGACATTTAAGGGGGATTCTGACCAAGAAAGACTGTCTCCTCAAAGCTTTCTTTACTTTAGTGACATCTCTGTTGGAGATAACAGTTTTAATTTTATACACTTTAACTTGTATTGGAGATGGACAGCAGAGGGCACAGGAATGGAGGTTGGCAGGGATTGTAGCAGAGGAGGGAGCCTTGCTAGTATGTCAAGGATCTTTGCACCAGGAAAGCAGCGTGTAACAGCATTAAAAAAGCAGATGTGTTTGATAACAGAATCACCGACTATTAGAGTCTTTGGAAGAAAGAGAAGGCGGGGAGATGTGACAAGTGAGGCTGGGGAGGGTGATGAAGTTGATGAGATTGATGAGGGAGACTTCTCTAGGGGGCAAATAGGTGGGGCAGGGAGGATAGGGGCTAAACGGGGCGCTGGGGTGAAACACGGTAGTCCTATGGAGAGGCAGGGCCTGGTGCAGGAGTGCTTTGGGACAGTATGTGGGGGGGACGGAAGTGGCGGAGAGCAGGAAGATCCTTCGGATGACTGGGGGGATGGAGGTGTGAGCTGGGTGGCTGCAGTCAGAGGAGGAAAGTCCTGTTGGCTGAGGATATCATATTTGTTCTCCAGGTGGATATTGTAGTGAGGAGGTGCATGGGGTGACAGCCTCCCTTTCTTGCCTTTCCTGCCTTTCTTGCTGCAACTCCTGACCTGTGTCGCGCTGCAGGCAGGGCCGGATTAAANAAATTGTATTAACATACTCGTACGTGCACATTTGTATATATGTATGTATGTGGGCATGCATGCGTGTGTGTGTGTGTGTGTGTGTGTGTATGTATGTATGTGGGCATGCATGCATACATACATACAAAAACCAAACATCAACATTCATGGAAAGCTTCATCAAAAACAAACATCCAGTATTATGCACAGGTAGGCTACAGTACAAAAATGTCATAAACAAGTGTGCGGCACTCCTCTCAAAAACAAAACTCATGGCCTACAACGAACACAGCCTGCAGTGCATCCTTTCACACATAAGACTAGATCAGTCAATTATCAACGATGGCTAAAATTTCAGCCTAACTTTTAAATGGCTTCCTCCTGGCTTTACGTGTGGCAAAATCCTTAATCAGAGGAGTAAAGTCCAGTGCTTTAACAATGTCACTTTCCAGGGACATCAGTGTTAGGTGGTTGAGTCTCTTTTGTCCCACAGTAGAGCGCAGTCTGTTCTTGACAAGTCCAAGTTTTGAAAAGGAGCACTCTCCAGAGGCGTTGGTTACAGGGAGAGTTAAATAAATTCTTAAGGCTATATCCATGTTTGGAAAAACTGATGACAAGTCCATCTTCTTTATCAGTTGAAGGAAGCCCCGCGCACATATAGTTTCTTTTGTTCTGATGAACTCTCTGAACTGCTCTATTTCATCAACAAAGTCCTCTTGTATATCTGAATGATATTTTTTTGAAGCTCTGCAGCGGCTGAACGAAGTTCTTGAGATGAGAGGATGTGAATTTTATTCAGAAATCCAAAGATGCTACTCAGTGCATTATAAGATTCATACCTCCGGTCCAGTTCAGCTACAAGTTTATCAATGATCACAATGAAAACATCCACTTTGAATTTTTGTTGCCCGGTCATTGTTATTCCCACATCTGGCTCAGATGACTCATTAGGACTTTTTTTACGCCGTCTCTGTCTGTCTGTGTCGGCCTTGTACGTGTCTGTAACATCTGATGACAGCTCTTTTGCGGCAGACTCGAACCCGTCAAACTGGTCCCGTAGGCCTGATATAAAATCCCTCAATGAAAGTACCAATTCCACGGCACTAGAGAGATCAAGATCAACTTCTTGGAGTTTGGTGCTTGTTTTCTGGACACGCTGCAGTACAGTGTTCCATAGATTGCATAGGAAAGCTATTTCTAGCTTTTCCATCTGCCTGCATAGAGTCAGAGCTTCATTGCGTGTGGTTATGTTTTGATTATCATCCTCTGCGATTTTTATTAGTGAGTTGTGGATGTTGTCATAATTCAGGCATAATGCCTTAGTTGCCTGGGCATGAGCACACCACCTTGTATCTGACAGTGACTTCAGAGTCTCAGTTCTTTTGTTTGTATTTGGGTCCAGGCCTGATGTAACAGTCTGCCACCGAGATGTTGAGTTTGAGCAGAAGTTGAACACATTTTGGATAAATGTGAAAAATTCATCAGTTTGAAGGCAGCAGTTAACTGCACTAACTCCAACTAAATTTAGCGTATGGGCAGCACATGGTACCCATTCAGCCAGTGGGTTGATGTTCCTTATTCGCGACTGCACGCCTTTATATAGTCCTGACATATTGCTGGCGTTGTCGTAGCACTGGCCACGGCAGTTGTCAATATTAATGCCCAGTTCGCCCAAAACAGAGAGAATAGCATTAGCAATAGATTCACCTGTGTGACTGTTTATCTGCAAGAGTTTCATGAAGCGTTCCTGTATAGATCCCTCTGGAGACACATAGCGCATAATAAATGTGAGCTGATCTGTGTGGGATACGTCTGGTGTAGAATCTACAATAATGGAAAAATATTTGGCTATTTGAATCTCATTTATAATTTCAGACAGAACTTTTTCCCCCATTAAGTGAACAAACTCATCACAGATTGTTTTCGAAAGATATGATGGTGTCCCCCTTCCTGCCTTCCCAAAACGCGCTTTGTGCTCTCTTAAAAATGGGTCGAACTGACTGATTAATTCCAAGCACCCCATATAATTGCCATTATTGGGTGAGCCAAATGTGTGTGTGTCCCCTCTAAAGGCAAGCCTGCGCTCAGAAAGAAATTTCACAGTGGCTACAACTCTTTTTAACACCTCGGTCCAATACTGGCACTCAGCCTCAAACTGTTGACGTAGTCCAAAGTCAATTTGTCCTTTCTCTGTGGTTCTGTTAATCCACATGACCATATTCTTGCGATGGGCCTCCGAGCCTTCATGCTCAAGAATACGCTCTCTTGCGTGTTTCCAGTCGTTAAAA
>NW_026080312.1:0-1293 GCF_006386435.1 Epinephelus moara | reverse complement strand
TATATATACACATCTCTCTCTCACTCTCTCACTCTCACTCTCACTCTCACTCTCACTCTGTGTGTGTGTGTGTGAGTGGAGCGTGTGTGGAGGAGCTGAGCGAAATTGAGTGTTTTTTTCTCTATTTCTAACTCTTTTTGCGATATATCTTCATGATACTTAATAACAAAGACGAAGACTTTGATTATCGCTTCAAAGTCCGTGTGGATGATTTTGACTATATTTCATTTGCAACTTCATCCGCTGTAAAGTGTTTTGGATGCGGTGAAGAGGGACACTTAATCAGGGCTTGTCCTGGCCGCGGCGCTTCGGCGCCCCTGGCTGCGGGGGCAGCGGCCGCCGCCGCTGAGCCACCCGCTACTGTGTCAGGGCAGGCGGCGGGCGCCGCCGCTGCCGTGGACCGACCCGTTCCAGCTGCGCGGCGTACGGCCGCGGTGGCCGGCGGGGGGGGCGGTGCTGCGAGGCGAGGAAAAGATGCAGGAGTTGGAGAGAAACAGCAGGTTGCAGAGATGCAGAGCCAGGCTGGAAAGTGCACTGAGGTGAGTGGTGAGAGGGGGGAGGTGGCAGGTAAAGGTGAGGTGGCAGGGGATACTTCAGGTGAAGTGGCAGATGAGCTGGGCAAGGATGGTGTGGGGAAAGAGGCAGGTGAGGGTATTGGTGAAGTGGGTGAGGGAAACAAAATAGCAGGTGAGCTAGAAGAGGTAGGTGAACCAGGTGAGGTGGAAGAGGCAGGTGAGGCTGCAGGTGAGTTGGGTGAGGCAGGGAAAGTAACAGGTGAGCAGTGTAAAGGATTAGAGTTCGCTGGTGAACAGTGTGAAACAGGTGAAGTGACAGGTGAGGTTACAGGTGAGCTGTGTGAGACAGACAAACCAACAGGTGAGCTGTGTGAGGGGAACACAGCAGCTGAGGAGATGGAGGCCTGTGAGGCTGGGCGGGTGTCTGCTCCTCTGAAGCGGCGCAGCAAGAGGAGAAGCCTGTTGACTGTGGAGGTCGGGGGTAAAGCTGGGCGTCTGGCAGGTAAACTGAGCGCTGCAGAGAACAGAGCAGCTCTGTCTGACAGCAGTGACAGTGAAGGGTGTGTGTCTGACAGCAGCGACCTGTCTCACACTCAGCAGACTGCTGCTCAGGTGTACCCTGCTGGTAAACTGAAATTGTTTTTACAACAGACCAAAGGGTAGAGGAAGGTGCCACTAGAACAGCACTTTCCTGATTTGCAGGGTTTTTATAATTCATCCAGATATGTTGTTAAACACAGAGCTGAGTCAGACCTGACAGACCAGGAAGTGTTCAGAT
>NW_026080311.1:0-1662 GCF_006386435.1 Epinephelus moara | reverse complement strand
AATACGGGCCAGGAGCACGGTACACTATAATAAAAAAGGCTGCAAGGTTTTCCAGGTCGGATGTAAAAGACTAAGAACGAGGCTTTCAAATGAATTATAATCTAGTTTAGGTTTAGGGCTGATTAATAGAATAGAGTTAAAAATGGCTGCAATTCCCCCTCCTCGGCCGCTGCCTCGAGGAATGTGGGTATTATTATGACCGGGAGGAGTGGATTCATTTAGACTAACATATTCATCTTGACACAGCCAGGTTTCAGTGAGACTGAGTAAATCAATATAATTATCTGATATTAATTCAATTGTATGGTTTTATACCTCTACTTCAGAGGAAAACATTGTACCACCACATTTACCCGACAAAGAATATGATGCATTGTTATTCATTAAACTATCCAGCATTATATAAGATTTAAAAGCTCCACCTTAAATAGACTTTAGGTCAATTTCATACATTGTGCTAATAATACCTCTCCTGACTTCAGGACTTTAACTTCAACTTTTGCTTTCTGCCAGTAAAAGTTTTACTTAAAAACAATTAAAAAGTTTTGAGTACTTCTACAGCTGCCAATAGCCTACCGACATTCTCAGGGTGAAAATAAAGCAAGGGGGGCCTCAGGCCCCCAAAACACGAAATCCACCCCTGATAATAAAAATGAAAGCACAGCGCCAGATGAAAGGAGAGACATGGAGAAATGTGTCCTCGTTCTTATAAATAAGTCCATCCAGAGTCTGAGTAAAACTCAAACTACAACAAAGTAGTTTGTAGAAGTTTAAAGAAGTCAGTGACTGTTGTTAAGAAGCTCCGCTCTTTATCTGCCTCTCTCACTGCTCTGTCAGCCTGCTGCAATCGATCCATCAAATGTGTGATTAGTAATTAGGATTGTCGAAAAATGTGTTATTTTTGCTCTTAATTTTATCAGGCCTACTTGTTTTTGTTAGTTGTCCCAGATATTAAAATGATTGGTGATGTGGGCTGCTTCAGTATAATCACCTGATTTGGGAGTCTGAGCTGTGAGATTTTCCCTATTCTTGCATGAAGATATGGCCCAATCAGCACCCCATTAATGAAAGACGGGAATTTATTTTACCATTCCTTATCCAATCCACAGCACCAAACCCGCAAAATATGGGTTAATCAACCACCCAAACCCAACCCAACCTGCAAACCACGATGTTTACACAAATACAGTAGCACAATTGTCAGGATCAATCCAGACAATTGTGCTTCTATAATGTGTAAACTTCATGGACTGACACACAGACAGAGACACAGACTGAACGACACAGTGTTTGGTTGTATTTGTTTGTGTATGTGTGTGTCAGGTCGACAAGGTAGAAGTTGAACTACTGCATGGAATGTTTCCTATGAACATCTATGAGCAGTTCAAACACATGTGTTTGGGGTTGGTAAATTAATCCAAACAAAATTATTTCCATCTTAAAGGGCCAGTGTGTAATATTTGGCATGGTTTATTGTCAATCTGAATCTGAATCTGAATATTCTACCCATTAATATGTTTATACAAGTGTATAATCGCTCTAAAATAAAATTTGTTTGGTTTTCGTAGCCTTATAATTATGCTTTTATATATATATGTATGTAGCAAGGGCCTTGCTTTAGAGAGGTCGCCATCTTTCGCCGCCATGTATGTACGGCAGACC